>NC_088240.1:69699934-69937434 GCF_036934945.1 Oncorhynchus masou masou
GGGCCCTCAGATCCTCAAAAGGTTATATAGCTGCACAGTTGAGAGCATCTTGACTGGCTGAATCACCATTTGGTATGGCAACTGCTTAGCATCTGACTGCAAGGCCCTGCAGAGGGTAATGCTTACGGCCCAGTATATCACTGGGGACGAGCTTCCTGACATCTATACCAGGTGGTGTCAGAAGACTCTACCGCACGGCAAGCGGTACCGATGTATCAAGTCTGGAACCAACAGGATCCTGCTTCGACCCCCAAGCCATAGGACTACTAAATAGTTAACCAAATAGCTACCCAGACTATCTGCACTGACCCTCTTTTTACTAACTATTTTGACTCATCACATACGCTGCTGCTACTGTTTATGATCTATCCTGTTGCTTAGTCACTTTACCCCTACCTATATGTACATACAGTATCTATCGTAATTACCTCGTAACCCTGCACATCGACTCGGTACTGGTACCTAGTGTATATAGCCAAGTTATTGTTATTCATTGTGTATTTATTCCTTGTTTATTACTCTGCATTGTTGGGAACGGCCCGTAAATATTTCACCTTTAGACTACACCTGTTGTTTACGAAGCATGTGACATTTTCTGTTGTTGATTTGATTGATTTGAAATAGCCAACATTTTTTAAACTGTCTGTTTGAGATACACGTTTGGGTTTTTGAAGTGTATTTTATTCAATTTATGCTTTGGACACAAATACGATTATAGGGTGAGACAATATTATTTGGGTATGAGTTAACAGAATATGAACTTTCACATTTATTTTGTTACTGGACAGTTACATTAAGGCAAAAACTCTACAATAATAAATACAGAACAACTATACTAGCATACCACGCCTGTATTTATGGATTGGACATATTGGCCTTAAAGCAACCGAAGCCTCAACGAGTCTTTGTATGTGAACATTTTCTAGGAATCTACAAATGGAACAACACAACATAAACACCTGTTGACTGTTGGGATACTAATTGTAAAACTTTGCAATCAGTTGAGACCATTACAAGCGAAATGCAAAAGCAAATGTTGATCCATTGTTATTCTGTGACAAACAACTGGGCGCGTTAAGGGTTAAAATTGGCTCCGTATCAATCCAAACTTTAGAGTGGAAAGTACTTTTATGCGCGCGCTTTGAAAGCCCCTTTATGTATGCGCTTTGGTACATGCATAGCCTCTGTTTTTGAGTGGACTAACTGTTCTCAGTGACTTATGGGGAGGAATATGAAAAATATGAATTGAACTAACAACTACGTGAGATCATTTAAAAAACATTGCACATTTCCTGCACCACTAACTTTTAGAGGAAGAAAACAAAAGACTGCACAGTAACACCTTCACTCACTAGAAATGTTTAACAAGCTGACTGACGCTAACCAATATAGTAATCGTTCCGATTCCCTGTAAATTAATAATAAACTGATAACGTTTCACCCAGGGTAAAATAATAACTAACCCATTCTACAATCGCACAAGATCAGTGTGTCATTGCGCATGGATAAAGGTGAATAAATTGGACACTGACTGGCTATTCATATAGCCTACATTATCACGTTTAATCAGTAAACACTAATTGTATTCATTAATTTTACACAGTGTCAAATATTGCAGTTCGATATTTAATCAAAAATAACTGTAGGCCTAAATGTACAATATATTATGGATTAAACCCTAAATTAGGCTATGCGCTGCACCTAAACAAATAAATATTGCTTACCCCCGCCATGCATTTGACACAAGTATGGAAATCGCCACACATTTCCCAGTCCAACCGCGTATGATACACACGCCAGGACAAATTGCATGGGATTGTCCCACTCTGCTCTTGCGGCGTCCTTCCCCATCGTTGAGTCCTGAGCACACAATCAAGCCAATGTTCAGGTCCGGTCGAGACGGTGGCAGTGCGGTGCCGGTGGACAACCTTGACAGTCAGCAAGCCTAAGTCTGAAGTACTGGGAGTAGGAATGGCACTCCTGTCTGGATAATAGAACAAATCCAATGACAGCGTCCTATGGGAAACAGGGAAAGTGTGTCAACAGGAGGCTGTTCGAGTCAGACACATTTGCAATGGCTGAAGAAATAGCATGGAGTTTATAGAACGCTTGCCCATTCTAATGAGGTACCCCTACTTGAGAGGGAGGGCCTAATGTTTTAATAGGTAGGCATAGGCTAGAGAGTTTACATAACCCAGGTGAATGTTTGATTTTCCCAGCTCTTCTTAAAAACAAGAGTTTATAAGCCTGTCATAGAGGTAGTGGACCATCGCCAATACCTTTTGTATTCCTTAGGGTAGGCTTCAGATAGCATGTGTTTACTTTTGTACAATGGATTTCACAGTACAAGATTCAGTGCTGGAAATAATGTATTTATTTTCCTTTTTACTGTTCATATAACTTGTAATATAGTACTGGAGACAGATATGCAAAAACAGCACAACCAGTGTTAAGGTATCAATGATTCAAATAGCTGTTTTCTGTAAGAAGTCAAGGCACATTATTCTACCTAAAAAGGGAGATTTCCATTACAGTTTTATTGCATTTAAATTAAAAAGCAAAGGAAAAAAAGAACCGTGAGAGATGAGAGACAGCAAAAAAAATGTGTGAATATACACACAGTGACGATACAGTACAAATAAAGGATGAAAGATAGAACCAAAAGAACAGAGAACGGAGACAATGTCCTCCAGGGGTATGTCCTCGCTGGTCTTGTGTCTATCTGCAGATTTCCCTGAAACCCCCTCTCACCTTGCCACCATGCATCCACTGATGCAGGTGGGTTCAGAGTCCAGACAGGCAAGGGTCACAACCGGGAGGACTAGCAAAAACAGAGCAAAGGAAAGCAGGCGAACGGAATAACACCCAGGTTGACTTGACAAACCTGCAACAGACAAGCAGGGAACACAGGAATAAGTACCCAGGGACTAATGAGGAAAACAGCTGAAACCTGGAGGTGGGTGGAGACAATCACAAAGACAGGTGAAACAGATCAGGGTGTGACAATAGACCCCTAAAACACTTCTATCCCCAAGCTTTAAGACTGTTAAATAGCTATTTAGGCTAGGGGGCAGTATTTTGATGTTTGGATGAAAAACGTGCCCAAAGTAAACTGCCTATTTCTCAGGCCCATTTCTCCGGCCTATTTATCAGACCCAGAAGCTAGAATATGCATATTATTGGCAGATTAGGATAGAAAACACTCTGAAGTTTCCAAAACTGTCAACATAGTGTCTGTGAGTATAACATAACTGATATGGCAGGCGAAAACCTGAGGAAAATCCATCCAGGAAGGGCTGTTTTCCTGAAACTACTCTGTTCCATTGCAAGCCTATCCTCCATTTAAAGGGATATCAACTAGATTCCTTTCCCTATGGCTTCCACAAGCTGTGAACAGTCTTTAGACATAGTTTCAGGCTTTTATTCTGAAAAATGAGTGTGAATGATCACATCTCGTCATTGGATAGCCAGATGTCCTCAGATTTGTGCATGCGCGCACGCCGGGAGCGAGACCTTTTCATTCTCTCTTCTATTGAAAAGGCTACCGTCCGGTTGAAATATTATCGATTATTTATTGTACAAAAAACCTGAAGATTGATTATAAAAAACGTTTGACATGTTTCTAAGAACTTTACGGATACCATTTGGAATTTTCGTCTGCCCATCGTGCCCGCACGAGCATGTGGATTACTGAACAAAACGCTTTAACCAAATGGAGGTTTTTGGATATAAAGAGAATCTTTATCGAACAAAACAAACATTTATGTGGTAACTGGGAGTCTCGTGAGTGCAAACATACGAAGATCATCAAAGGTAAGTGATTAATTGTATTGCTTTTCTGACTTTTGTGACCAATCTACTTTGCTGCTAGCTGTTTGTAATGTTTTGTCTGCTGAGAGCTGTCCTCACATAATCGCATGGTTTGCTTTCACCATAAAGACTTTTTGAAATCTGACATGCCGGCTGGATTAACAACAAGTTAAACTGTGTTTTGGTCTATTACACTTGTGATTTCATTGTAATTTAATTTGAATTTGGCGCTCTGCAATTCACCTGATGTAGACGAAAATGATCCTGCTAAAGGGATCGGAACGGCAAGAGGTTTTAAATAGCTACTAGGACTATCTGAGTTGACCCTTGTATTTTTTTTGTACGGTCTTGATGCACACTCACACATTCGCTCACATTGACACACCAATACACACAACAGGTACACACATTTATACTGACTCTACACACACGGACACACCCCCACATATAGTCTTTATATACGCTGTTTATTGTACATCCTGATGCCTCGTCACTTTAACCCTATACATATGGTGCCTTCGGAAAGTATTCAGACCCCTTGACATTTTCCACATTTTGTTAAATTACAGCCTTATTCTAAAATGGATATAACATTTTAAAAATCCCTCAGCAATCTACACAAAGTGAAAACAGATTTTTTTTTTACATTTTTACAAATGTATACAAAATAAAAAACAGAAATACTTTACTTACATAAGTATTCAGACTCTTTGTTATGAGACTTGAAATTGCCCTCAGGTGCATCCTGTTCCCATTGATCACCCTTGAGATGTTTCTACAACTTCATTGGAGTCTACCTGTGGTAAATTCAATTGATTGGACACCTGTCTATATAAGGTCCCATAGTTGACAATGCATGTCAGAGCAAAAAGCAAGCCATGGGGTTGAATGAATTGTCCGTAGAGCCCAGAGACAGAATTGTGTCGAGGCACAGATCTGTTATCAAAAAGTGTTTGCAGCATTGAAGGTCCCCAAGAACATAGTGGTCTCCATCATTCTTAAATTGAAGAAGTTTGGAAACACCAAGACTTCCAAGAACTGGCGGCCCGGCAAAACTGCGCAATTGGGGGAGAAAGGCCTTGGTCAGGTAGGTGACCAAGAACTTGATGGCTGCTCTAGAGCTCCTCTGTGGAGATGGGAGAACCTTCCAGAATGACATCTATCTGTGTTTTTGTTCTACTTTATGTTATGTTTTAGTACTACATTGATAATGATGGGTTTAGAGCTTGCAAAAATACATTTCACTGTACTTGTGCACGTGACAAACTTGAAAATGAAACAAACAGCTTATGAACAAGTCTAACACAATTATCACCATATATTTCCCAATCCCTACTGTGACAATCCTTCCACTCATCCACTTCAAACCAGGGTCTCAGATGGTTGTTAGACTGGTTGTGCAATGGTCGCCTGAAGGGTGCACGTGCAGTTTGCTGCTTGCTGCACACCCCACGTAACTGTTGTTGAATCCGGCCCAGATGAGGCTGGTGGAATAGTTTGTCAGGGAAGGAAGGGAGGCAGTGGCCATCGTTTTGGTGGGAGACTGGGCTCTGCTCAGACAGCGATAGGTGTAGACATCACATCTCAGCCCTGAATGGGACACAACAGGAGTTAATGGTCGGAGCTGTCCAGTTGGGACTGGAGCCTCGTGGAGGGAGGCCATGGGACCATGTTGGAGGAGCTGTATGAGGGAACAGCAGGATTGGTTACGGGCGGGTTGGGGGTCTGTGGAGGGCGGGGGTCAGAGTGGGGTTCCCAGTGAGGGGTGCAGCTGTACAATTGAGCTGAATTCTGTTTTCCATTGCTCCCCACTGACATAACACAAATGCATTGCTATTTGTCCCAGATGACATCCCCCTCTCTGATGTATTAGCTGTGTTTATTTGGGATTTCATAATGGTCCTAGTTGGACAGTTAAGGAAGACGCCCACGGGACTGGTGTGGCGTGATCATTGGGGTGGAGGGAGGAGGGAGAATGTCTGAAGGACAGTGAACGCAGTAGAGGAAAGCAACCCAGCCTGCATATTTACAATCGGAGAGGGGTTGGGGGAGAGGGGACATGTTTTGTCGACAGATGTGGAATTTAGCAAGAGCTGCTCGCGGGATGTCAACATCATATCCTCTTGTCTGTAACCCAGAACTGGTCTGTATGCACCATGGTGAGCTTCCAACTGGTCACATCCTTCCAACTAAAAAGCAGAAAGGCCAGAGAAAGGAGGCTGCCTGGGATTGGGTCAGATCTGACCGGAAAGATCTGGACAAAACGTCCACCACAGTGAGGCACAGTCCGTCTGGGTTAGGGTTCTGACGGTAAATGCTTTAACAGGTCCTGACATCGCGTCGCTGTGGCTGCTGCGAGGAACAGAGACCCCATGCCTGCTCAGTACAGGAACACTACAGGAACGAGAGCCAACTCCTCGCTGGCCCATAGCCCTGGCAACAATGGACAATTAGTGACTGTTGCGGTACAGACTGTCTGAAAAGTTAAGACGCCGTTACATAACAGTTCTCTCAATGGGTCTTTGTCTCTCAATGGGTTTTTGACATACGGCTGTTCTGTCTCTCCAAGCAATGTGCCCAGTCTGCTCTTAAATCTTGTACACTGGTCACAAGATGGGTTCATCAGGTGGGAGCATTTGCATACACTTAATGAGTGTATTGTTTGTTTTCCCTCATTCACAATTTGACACTTGTTTATTTACAATGAAATATTTATTGCTTACATTTCTTTGCTGTGGCGAGAGTCACACCACAACACGCCACTGCATCAACCTTTTGGCTAAGATCAAGTATAGTACCTGAGTCGCATGTGTTGCTGCTGCTAATGGTATTGGTCTGGAACACCATCAGGGCAGCATGACTCTTGGCTCGCCCCGCGTGGGAAAGTCTGGCCAGAGGGTGTACTACGGCTCGGTGACAAAACACCCGGAACTGATTTTTGCCATGGTTACCATGTCAGCTCCCCTTTTTGTGTTGAGACATTGTTGTTTGTTTCCATTATTTGTTTGGGATGGGGTTCTGACACATTCACCAATGTTTCAAGGCAAAGACTGGACTACGGAATACCAGAGCCATATATCTGAACATTCCGACAGCACCACTTCCTCCTCCACAGCTGTTGCTAAGTGATCATTTGACACTTCCGCATTGTGCTGTTCATTTCTGATAGTTTTCAAAACCTATGAAGATTTCCATTGAAAGCAAATATGCAATTTGTTGACAGCACAACACAGTACAGACTTGGATACACATTGAATGCTAATCAATAACAACGTCTGTCAAATTCACTGCTATGTTTTGCTTGTTTAACGCAGGTAATTTCATAGGGAATTGTCAGAGGCGCTCTCTTATTGTTACATCATCAAAATGTCAAGATTTAAGTTCTATTCGGGCGCTAACATGGCAGCCGTTTTAAAAACCTGGCCGAACTCTCTATATGGAAATGAAAGGTTTATGGCTCAACTCAACAACACAGTGCTTTTCATTGAGGATGCTGCCACCACTAAGGCTTCACATGTCCAAAGCTCTATACCAGGGATTTAAGTTAGTAAGAGTTTGTCAGCTAGTTTGACTGATTGTGGTGAACGTTTTATTTCCATAATAATAATAAAATTCTATAATCATAACAGCATCTTTTTTCAAGGAGTTATTTTTCCCTTGTTCATTTTATTGGGGATTTTATCTAATCCAACGGTGGATGTTATACTGCATCAACTGGATGTAACCATTTCAAACGCAACACTGCCATCTACTGGAATAAACAGACAGGGCAGACAAAGGGTGACTACAAGTCTGAAACATTTAACAACTGATAGAAAAAGAACAGGCTTGGTCAGTTATAAACCTATACTTGTTTATTGATGGACTTGACATTTGGAAACAAAACCTGCTGTAATGTTTCCAAGGATCATGTAATATCTTTGGATATCCTACCAGCTACAACTTTAGCAGGATCCTTCCTTAAGTATCTAGCTATTCCATCCAGACCCCAGTCAAATCTTGCAAACATGTCTAGCAGAACTAATGAGTCACTTTGCAGACCCACACTATCCCACAGTTCCATTGGTGAACAGTTGTACCCCCCTGTGAGCTGGAGGACGTGAATGGAGGAAGGGGCTCCAGCCCCCGACCCTGGACCACTCCCTGGCTCCATACTGGGGCTCTCTCTCACCCCTCTTCACCCCAACTTGGGACAAACGTGATTGGGCCTGAGTATGAGACTGAGAATGTTCTCCAGTAAAACCGGCAACATCATCCATGGCTGTCCATGCTTATGTCTCTAGCTTTATCCATGCAGGATATAATGGATATATCAATAGTTTGTTGGAAGGAACAAGGGTGAGATGAATGAATTAATGCAGACCGACAGAGACAGACAGTAAAAGAAAAATGATACTGTGTACAAACCATGATAAATAAAACAAGGAGAGAAATGTAGAAATAAGTGAATGCATTCAAATGGCTAAATGAAGCAGCTATAACTGATAGTTGCCACTTTAAAACACCCCCCACCACAATGTAACCAACATTACGTTTATTTTATTGTACCCCCTCACGTGTTAATATGTCTCTCACATGCACTTGCACATGCTACAATAAATCAAAGAACACCAGCGACACACAAGTGGAAGATATTCTAGCCCCGAGGCTCAGTTCTGTAAAATATCATTTTTATTGATCAATAATGCTCTTGATCAATATTTGAATATTACAGAAGCATTCTTCAAGTTTAGTAATGATAAATCACAATAAAAACCTGATTGATATTACCTTTGTATACGCTGGCCAGGAGTGTTCTCTTCCTATCTGCTTGAATGATAAACAAGCAAAGTATAGGTTTAATTAAGAATTCTACCTTTTTATCGCACAAAGAAATCAGGCGTTCTGCGCACACAACATTATTTGAATTAAACAAAAAAAAATACTTTAATCAACTCCAGTATTTAATCAAATGTTCTCCTTCAAGCACATTTAGTTTATGTATGTTTCAGACGTTTCAGACTTCGCAGACAGACAATTACAGGTTGTGGTCCTCCTGTTTGTGATGGATTTTTCCACTCTGCGGATGGATGCGAGAGTACGACGTGGTCTGGGCGCTTGCTTCCTATTGGTTAGTTCTTTCTCCCCCTCCATCAGTGATCGAAACGCTGTTATGAGTGGATGCGGTTAAAATATTCCAGTAGGCTGGCTCAGAGAAATTATCTTTCGCTAGTCTATGCAATCCATATGGGCTCAAGCAATGAGTACAACGGGGTCATTACCATCATCCATTCAGACCAATTTTCTGTCCACGTCATTAAAAGTTGCGCATGCAGTTCATCAGAAACGTCTTTGCCTCTTCAAATGCAGTTTGTGCAAATTAAAGTGATGCTCCAAAGGTTTTTTATCATTTCAAACAGAAGTTTGTAAAGTAGTGCTCACCTCCCATAAACAGTCACGGAAAAAATTGTGCTCGATTGTGTACTACATCATTAGTTAAATAAAGGTCAAATAAAATACAAAAATACAATAAAATCATCCATTTCATATATGTAACCAATTGCAAAAATGTGTTTTATGATATATTATACATTCCAATTATTCAGACAATATGTTACACATGTGTAAGTGCTTACGACCCCAGACTGCATCTTTATCACATAACAGATGTCATGTAATGGCCCTGTGTGTAGCTGGTGTAGAGAGTCAGGCGCAGGACAGCAGATATGAGTAATCAACGTACTTACTCAAAATTACAAAAATACAAAGCAACATAGTGACGTCGACCGCCGAACGCCGCCCGAACAAGGAGAGGGACCGACTTCGGCGGAAGTCGTGACATGTCATCTGAGATGGATTACCTATCAAGCTAGCAAGGCAAGGTAAAATATCACAAATAGAGCTAGATAAAGCAGGAAGAATAATATACTTGTTGAACATAGCAATCAGTCTTGTGTTTTCATGGTCATCACTGTTAAAGGACGAATATATATTTTTACAACCAGATCTCTATTTCTGACGTAAATGGAATGTTATAGAATGGTACAGCCACCTTTTTTGTGAGTTCATGTTTTTGAGAAACTTACCCCAAATAGCAAATCACTTCATCATCCTGATTGAGTAGTATGGGGGCCTAGAAAAAAACATGAACAAAGGCACCAAACATATCCACGCATGTCCTTTTAGAAATGGCAAACATCTCAGTATAGTGTTTATTTTTTTAACTAGGCAAGTTAAGAACAAATTTGTATTTAAAATGACAGCCTGCCCTGGGTCAATTATTCATCACCCTCTGGGACTCCCAATCACCGCAGGATACAATACAGCCTGGATTCGAACCACGGACTGTAGTGATGCCTCTTACACTGAGATGCTGTCCCTTAGACCACTGTGCCACTCGTGAGCCCAAATACAGGTCTTTAGATGTTTGACACAATTTCATGTGTACATCTGCAATGTTATATTCCCGTTTGTGAAACTCAAGCCATTTCCCCTATCCAGCTGTTCCATTGTCATTGTAACATATTGCTACAGGTAACTGCCAAAATAAAGGAAATGCCAACATAAAGTGTCTTAATACATTGTTGGGCCACCAGGAGCCGTCAGAACAGCTTCAATGCACCTTGGTATAGATTCTGTAAGCTTCTGAAACTTCCTGTGTGGAAGCACTCCATGCATTTAATATACTTTGTATCCCTCATTTACTCAAGTGTTTGGCAGTTACCTGTAGAATGGATGGAGAGGTATTGCTAGAGTGGCAACAAAATAAATTAGAACGTTGCAGATACATTTCGGGATTACACAATTTCATGTGTACAACATCTAGACCTGCATCACCATACGAACTTTGCTGTTTCCGATATATTTTCAATAACCCAAAATAGTGTATATTCAGCTGTTTGAAGCTGGTGTACAAAACCAAAAGTAAAACGACGCAAAAGCTAAACTTAAAGATGGGAAGCATAGAAATAGCACACAGAACAGATATACCGTGCATCAGACTTGCTTTCAATAGGAATTACCAATCTATAACTCACTTTTCTATGTGAATTTGGTCAGATCGCACACAAAGTTACCTACTGGACAGCCATGTTTAGCCTTCCATTCCCGTGACCAGTAATGCTTCCTATACTTTCATTGCATTTTTCTGCAAAAGATTGATAAAGCTTGGCACAAAATAAAAAAGGTGTGTAAACTGCATTTACCCTCCACTGCACCAGTCAGTGCCAATGACATAATTTCAAAGCAAAGTTCTAATGATATTTCTTTGTAGATAATTGAGGTTTGCCTGATTACCATCAGCGGTGGAAACATAAATCCATGTGCACTGTCACACCCTGACCATAGTTTGCTTTGTATGTTTATATGTTTTGTTTGGTCAGGGTGTGATCTGAGTGGGCATTCTATGTTGTGTGTCTAGTTTGTCTGTTTCTGTGTTTGGCCTGATATGGTTCTCAATCAGAGGCAGGTGTTAGTCATTGTCTCTGATTGGGAACCATATTTAGGTAGCCTGTTTGGTGTTGGGGGTTGTGGGTGATTGTTCCTGTCCCTATGTCTATCGTGTGTTAGTTTGCAACAGTATTAGGCTGCTTCGGTTTTCGTTTATTGTTTTTTTTTCGTATTGATTCGTGTTTTACTTCAGTTTCATTAAACATGGATCGCAACGCCGCATTTTGGTCTGACTCTCTTTCACCTATAGAAAACCGTGACATGCACGCAAGCAAACATGGATTGGCCTATTTGTCAAAGCATCAGCTGCAACACATCACTAACTTCTCTGCCCACATGACAGTGCTATGCAGGCTTGTTGCAGCACACTGTGAATGACAATGCAGTGTGACTGTGAGCTCAGCCAGCTCAGGCTATAAGGCTCAGCAACCAGCAGGCTGTGTGTATTGTGTGGCAGTGGTGGGTACAGCACAGGCCAGGCCTGTTGGATTAGCATGAGAATGGGGAGTCAGTGAGTGGAGAGAGGGCTGGTATAAATGAGGGGGAAGCAGAGTTTAATCTCTGTCACAATAGCACCTCTCCTTGCATCTCTGCTCCAAGCACTCTTGCTGACTGTGGTTTCTCTCTATTCTCTCCTCCACCTCCTTGTCTTCCCTCGACTCCTCCTCCACCTCACCCTGCCCTTCCCCCTTCTGCCCCTCCTCTCTGTCAGCATGGATGACAACATAGAAATCCACACCTTCCTGTACTTTGCCAGCAACCTACTGAAGGAAAGGCTCCAGCTCAAGAACCCCTCCGCTTCCATCCACTGTGTGGCCAGACTCAAGGTACGACCTGACCTGACTATAAGGAGGACCTGGGAGGACACCTGACCTTAACCTGACCCTCTCTATCTCTCCTTCTCTCCAGGACTACAAGCTGATATTTGGGAACTACAAGGGTCTGGCCAGTGACCGCTGGCATGGGGGTGTGGCGACCATCGAGAACAGCCCAGCGGACGAGGTGTGGGGAGTGGTATGGAGGATGAACGTGGCCGACCTCAAGTCTCTAGACAGGTAAGATACCTTTATCTAGTTCACCTAATCCTAGTTGGCAGATACTGTGTCTACTGTATCCAGGCTGTTTCACCCATAGGGTGGCGCACTATTGGCCCAGCGTCGTCCAGGGTTTGGTCGGTGTAGGCCATCATTGTAAATAATCATTTGTTCGTAACTGACTTGCCTAGTTAAAAAAAAATATTTTAAAAATTTCTGGGTCTGTTGTGTCATTTTGAGTGCTTCTTCATTGTGGTTGATGTGGTCTAGTTCTAACCAGTTCTAAAGTTGTGTGGTTGGGTGTATTCATATTTGTGTGTGTGTGTGTGTGTGTGTGTGTGTGTGTGTGTGCGCAGCCAGGAGAACGCGAGACTTGGGGCCTACAGCCCTGTGGAGGTTAACGTGAAGACTCGGGGCCAAGAGCTCAACTGTCGCACCTACATCATGAACAGCTGTGTTTACGCTCCACCATCGCCACAGTACCTCAAGGTGACACACCTCCTTTTACACTCTTTTCCTCCCTCTCTCTCTCTCTCTCTCTCTCTCTCTCACACACTGTCTTACTCTCTCATTCTAGTTATATCTCTTTTATTCAAAATACATTTCAGAACATGGACTTGACACTGAACTCTGTAAGACGTTAGATACCTTACAAAGTGTAGAGAGGAATGTTGTTAATGAAACTGGTGCTCTCCATGGATATACAGTGGGACAATGAATAGAAATGCAGAAAGTTGTCTCTGAAAAAGTATTTACCAACAAATGAATTGTAATAAAACAATATACTCTATATTGTCAAATTCATAACCAGAACAACAGCAAATCAAACACCCACACCTAAAGCATTGGAAAAAGGAATTCACACATCACTCATCACTTCTGGATGACAGTGTGGGTGACATCATCCTCTTGAATGAGTCTCTGTCACTCACTCACTGTGGTGGCAAAAATACCAGCGTTTTGGTGTTTTTTCTGGCGTTTGCCACTGACAGCTCCCAGATGGCTTTGTGTTGAAAAGGCAATAGGGAAAGAGCAGCAACCGAGGTCAATGGTTTTTTTGGGACTATTCACTCACAGCTCCTCTCCAAAATAAAACCTCCCTCTCTGAAGCATCTGGACCACTACATTCCAGGTTCATATTCTGGCTGTCACAAGAACACAGGATTTGTTTTATTTTTTATTTATTTTTTATTTATCCATAAATTCATTCAGGATTTACCCAATCTCATGCACTGCAATGGACAATGTGAACAGTTACTAAACTGTGTTTCCACATGGTTCATTGCACATCTAAAAGCTCTAGCTAAATAATCAAAGTGGTCTGAGAAAAACAGCCAGCGAATGTAACAGGCGTGGAGTGGGACTTCGTGACCACGGAAGCTTTGTGCAGTGCTCTGTCATGTGTGTACCAGACTCATACGGTTGAGCTGAGTGCATTGTTCCTCTATGTAGTGTGGGGTCCGATGGGTACAGTATTTGAGAGACACATTCTTGGGGCAGTTACTATTGATGTTCTGGATTGTAATGGTCATTTATTTGTCGTTAGATAACAGAAAATAGTGATTGTCTGATTAATATGGTTTAACTTCCGTTTAAATTATAAATGTTTTATGTTGATTGTTCTCTGGTTGCCCTAGGTGATTTTAATGGGGGCGGAGCAGAATGGCTTGCCGAAGAACTACCAGGAGAAGCTGAAGGCCATCTAGACCAACAAGTATGAGGGCCCACTGACTGTCATGGCTGAGCTGGAGCGGATTATGAAAAGAGACAAAGAGAGAGCCAACCACCGATCTGACGCTTAACAACATCTTGAACAAACTGCCATGTTTTGGAACTCAACTCCTGGTAGGACAATATAAGTTTGCTTCAACATCTTCCATTGTCCTACCAAGAGTTGCTGAATATCGTCTCATCTCCAGTTTGCTCCACTGTTCATGCACCTTGGTTTGAAAGCAAGTTAGAGACAGCATATATTTTTCTCTAGGAACTCAAACCTGCCTAGAGAGAGAACTGTGTTCACAAACCCACTGGTTATAGAAACCCTCAACATTATATCTATAAGTCCTCTTCAGGAATAGTTATTTACTGACAAATAACAATGATTATGATGATGACACTGAGCATCCCTCAGACTGTATAGGGATTAAATGTAGAATAAAATCATGTGTATTTGTACTACTTCGGCGGACAATAAAACCTCCCCGGATGTTCTGTGTTGATCTGTATAGAGTGTACAATGGCATTAAATCAGCCTCATTCAAGATAGCCTGGTCTCAGATCTGTTTGTGGTGTCATTCCAAATCGTATGGGTCAGTGACATGACCACGTTGTCAAGACAGCACAGAAAGATATGGGACCAGGCTACATTCAAGATCACTTCTTCTTCTTCCCCTCCCCCTTTGTTTGCAAAGCCATAAACTTCATTGTTAGATGAGAATGTATTTCCTTGAAAACATATTTTGAACAATGGAAGTCTGTTTACTATATACGATTGAAGGTCTTTGTCTCCCTCTGCTGTTGATAACGGTTGTTCATTGTATCCACAGTTCATACAAAGTTCATTGGAAGCAGAATACCACTGTCTAGACATGTACACAAAATAGGTGCTCTCTTAAACCTTAAATAGTTATTTGGCTCATCCCTGTAGGAGAACCCTTTATGGTTCCAGGTAGAACCTTTTCACCCAACAAAGACCCCTCTTAGAACCCTTTTTAAAAGAGTGAACTACTGAATCTGGTCACTGGCCAGGGTGTGGTTCAGGAGGGACCAGTTTGGTCAACAGATGGTCCCAGAAGGCAGGCTGCATGGCCTGGTCCAGGTAGGTCCTGGGGATCACAATAATAACTGATTATTTGAATTAAAGAATAAAGTGTTTTTATCACACCCAAGGCATTATACAACACAGGAAAGACAACATACTCAAGTCACAATGAACAAAGAATTTAGAAGACAAGCCTTCAGGTCTTCAGGTCAAGTTCCTCAACACACGAGGTCATAGAAAATATATACATTCGGGAAGTATTCAGACCACTTCACTATTCCCACATTTCGTTATGTTACAGCATGATGCTGCCACCACCATGCTTCACTGTAGTGATGGTGCCTGGTTTCCTCTAGAAATGACGTTTGCCATTCAGGCCAATGAGTTCAATATTGGTTTTATCAGACCAGAGAATCTTGTTTTTCATGGTCTGAGAGTCCTTTAGGTAACCCTTTGGCAAAGTCCAATCGGGCTGTCATGTGCCTTTTATAGAGGAGTGGCTTACGTCTGATTGGTGGAGTGCTGCAGAGATGGTTGTCCTTCTGGAAGGTTCTCCCATCTCCGCAGAGGAACTCTGGAGCTCTGTCAGAGCGACCATGACCCTTCTCACTCGATTGCTCAGTTTGGCTGGGTGGCCAGCTCTTGGAAGAGTCTTGGTGGTTCCAAACTTCTTCCATTTTATAGAGGCCACTGTGTTATTGGGGACCTTCAATGCTGCAGAATTTGTTGGTACCCTTCCACAGATCTGTGCTCAATTTTGAGTCTCATAGCAAAGGGTCTGAATACTTATGTAAATAAGGTATTTCTGTTTTTTATGTTTAATACATTTGCAAAAATGTCTAAAAACCTGTTTTCGCTTTGTCATTATGGGGTATTGTGTGTAGATTGACATTTAAGAAAAAAATATTCGTATTTTTCTTCTTACATTTCCTTCTTACATCAGCTGATATCTCAAAGCGCTGTACAGAAACCCAGCCTAAAACCCAGAACAGCAAGCAATGCAGGTGTAGAAGCACGGTGGCTAGGAAAAACTCCCTAGGAAGGCTAGAACCTTGTAAGAAACCTAGAGAGGAACCAGGCTATGAGGGGTGGCCAGTCCTCTTCTGGTGGTGCCAGGTGGAGATTATAACAGAACATGGACAAGATGTTCAAATGTTCATAAATGACCAGCAGGGTCAAATAATAATAACAATCACAGTGGTTGTAAAGGGTGCAACAGGTCAACACCTCCGGAGATTAATGTCAGTTGGCTTTTCATAGCCGATCATTCAGAGTATCTCTACCGCTCCTGCTGTCTCTAGAGAGTTGAAAACAGCAGGTCTGGGACAGGTAGCACATCCGGTGAACAGGTCAGGGTTCCATAGTCGCAGGCAGAAGAGTTAAAACTGGAGCAGCAGCACGGCCAGATGGACTGGGGACAGCAAGGAGTCATCAGGCCAGGTCGTCCTTAGTCATGGTCCTAGAGCTCAGGTCCTCCGAGAGAGAGAAAGAAAGAAAGAAAAAAAGAGAAAGAGAGAAAGAGAGAATTAGAGAGAGCATACTTAAATTCACACAGGACACCGGATAAGACAGGACAAATACTCACTGCCCCAATACAGACTGCCCCAAGCCCCCCAACACATAAACTACTGCAACATAAATACTGGATCACGTCAGTGTCTCAACCCACTCATGTGACGCACCCCTCCTAGGGACGGCATGGAAGAGCACCAGTAAGCCAGTGACTCAGCCCCTGTAATAGGGTTAGAGGCAGAGAATCCCAGTGGAGAGAAGGGAACTGGCCAGGCAGAGACAGCCAGGGCGGTTCTTTGCTCCAGTGCCTTTCCGTTCACCTTCACATTCCTGGGCCAGACTACACTCAAACATAGGATCTACTGAAGAGATGAGTCTTCAATAAAGACTTAAATCTCTCACATGGGTAGGCAGACCATTCCAAAATGGAGCTCTATAGGAGAAAGTCCTGCCTCCAGCTGTTTGCATAGAAATTCTAGGGACAGTTATGAGGCCTGCGTATTGTGACCATAGTGTGTACGTGTAGGTTTGTACGGAAGGACCAAATCGGAAAGATAGGTAGGTGCAAGCCCATGTAATGCTTTGTAGGTTAGCAGTAAAACCTTGAAAACAGCCCTTGCCTTAACAGGAAGCCAGTGTAGAGAGGCTAGCAATGGAGTAATATGATCACATTTTTTGGTTCTAGTCAAGATTCTAGCAGCCGTGTTTAGCACTAACATAAGTTTATTTATCCGGGTAGCCGGAAAGTAGAGCATTGCAGTATTATAACCTAGAAGTGACAAAAGCATGGATACATTTTTTCTGCATAACTTTTGGACAGAAAGTTTCTGATTTTTGCAATGTTACGTAGATGGAAAAAAGCTGTCCTTGAAACAGTCTTGATATGTTTGTCAAAAGAGAAATCAGGGTCCAGAGTAACACCGAGGTCCTTCATAGTTTTATTTGAGACAACTGTACAACCATCAAGATTAATTGTCAGATTCAACAGAAGATCTCTTTGTTTCTTGGGACCGAGAACAAGCATTTCTGTTTTGTCCGAGTTTAAAAGTAGAACATTTGCAGCCATAAACTTCTTTATGTCTGAAACACAGCGAGGGAAATTTTGGGGCTTCACCATGTTTCATCAAAATGTACAGCTGTGTGTCATCCGCATAGCAGTGAAAGATAACATTATGTTTCCGAATAACATCACCAAAATGTACAGTTAATTTGTCAGAGGATAAACCATCCACAGAGACAAACGTTGAATCCATTTTAGAATATGGCTGTCATGTAACAAAATGTGGAAAAATTCAAATGGTCTGATTGCTTTCCGAAAGCATTGTACGTTTTCGCAAGGATGTTTCCTAGTAAAATAAATGATAGACTGTAGTTCACAGAACCCCCTCTCCACATACTGTACGTACCTGGTCTTGACCAGCCTAGACAGGCGGTGGTGGGCAGACAGCTGGGGGGATTTCCTCCAGGAAGATAAGGATGACCCTTTGCTCCACCAGCAGATGGAGGGTGTGGCCAGTTACTGTTCAGGAAGTTATGACTCACCACACACACGGTGTAGCCGCTGCCTGGAACCAGACCAGTAAGAAGGATCATTAGATGGTGATGCCATAGGCTTGGTATTTTTAACCAGTGCGTCTGTATATAGTATTTCTAGTGGTCCAGGATACCTACCATAGAGGCTGTCTGTGATGTAGTCCACAATGTCCTTCCCCAATTGGAAGTCCCTGCTATGCAGACATAGACGCAGGGAGACCCCCTCTACTCCAGGCCGGGAAGTAGCTGCTCCACCACCCAGCGCTCGTATCTCCCACTGTACAATACAAAGGCATCATAGCAACAGCCTCCGTACAGTCTCTTCAAGCCAGGTGCGGATGATGTGGCAGAAGGCTGGCAGGTATTCCCAAGCAAGCTGATGGAGCAGCACCACCAGCATGAAGAGGAATTAAATTCCTCTAACACTCTTTCTAACTTCCCTTTCCACAAAATAATGCATTAATGCATACACTAAATGTATTGCACAAATTACATTAAAAAATGATTGTATCAGTGGAATATAACTTTAGAATCCTTTTGGAAGTGAAACGTGTATGGTATTGGAAAATATAGTAGCTAACATAAACCTAATCTCCTAATCATACTTCTTAACTTTAATCTTAAAGCTACAATTCACTGAATGCTTCTATTGAGAAAGGATTTACAGGGGGCTGTTGCTACGGATGTGAATATAAGCCCAACAACACTGCAAAAAAGTCTGGTTTCAACATTGGAAGAAAAAGTACCCAATTGTCATACTTGAGTAAAAGTAAAGATACCTTAATAGAAAATTGTTAAAATAAAAGTGAAAGTCACCTTGTAAAATACTACTTGAGTAAAAGTTTAAAAGTATTCAGTTTCAAATACACTTAAGTATCAAAAGTAAAGGTACAGTTGAAGTCGGAAGTTTACATACACTTAGGTTGGAGTCATTAAAACTTGTTTTTCAACGACTCCACAAATTTCTTGTTAACAAACTATCTTTTTGGGAAGTCGGTTAGGACATCTACTTTGTGAATGACACAAGTAATTTTCCCAACAATTGTAATACTCAGTTGAGCACACTCCAACATAATTTACAAACAAAGCATTTGTGTTTAGTGAGTCTGCCAGATCAGATGCAGTAGGGATGACCAGGGATTTTCTCTTTAAGTTTGTTGGACCATTTTCCTGTCCTGCTAAATATTCCAAATGTAACAAATAATTTTGGGTGTCAAGGAATAGTAGAAAGTACATTATTTTCTTTATGGATGTAGTGGAGTAAAACTAAAAGTTGTCAAAAATATAATTAGTAAAGTAAAGTACAGATACCCCCAAAAACGATTTAAGTAGTACTTTAAAGTATTTTTACTTAAGTACTTTAAACCACTGGGCTTCAAGTGGCACTATTAACACACTAGTTTAAATTGCATCTCATTTCACCCAGAATGGATACTATGTTTTGTTGTGATAACTGAATCAGGTTAGAAATGTAATGAAAAAGAATGATCATCTTATCAACTGAAGGGGAGAGGGTGTTCCGTCTGTTTTGTCTGTTCATACATGCCCCTCCTCGTTTAGCGCTCAGCCAATCAGCGGGCCGTCACGCTGAGGTACAGTAGTCGAGCCCTTTCTCTAAAGACCACAAGTAATAAAATAACAACATTATCAACTGGTTAACATACTCACCATCACAAAGCGGATAGACCATGTCATACCTTACTTACACGATTGTACTTGCACTGTTTCATCAACAAATTGCGTCAAAAGCGGTTCCTGCCAACGCAGAAAATAATGGAACAAGTGTTTCAAACTCATCCGTGTCTGACTACTTTATGTATTTCGCTTATGGAAGTAATCTGCTGAAGGAAAGACTGCAGCTGAAGAATCCATCCGCGGTTTTTGTTACAACTGGCAGTTTGAAGGTAGGCTTCAGTGCGTATGTTTTGTTGTGAAGATGCTGAGAAGTTGGCAACAAGCATTGTAGGTTGGCATCGGAGTTTTCATTTGCCATGATACGTGTGCAAGCTATTAATTATGCTGTTAGCAATGCTTTAACAAATAATTGTGATTAGGCTACGTACATGTGATTATGAAGTTACTGTGTATGCTTTTGAATATTCTACTTGACAGGATCATGTGATTCAATTTGGATACTGGAAGAAAGAGTTCAACAACACAAACTCTTGGCATGGTGGTGTTGCTACTATAGAAGAGTCCAAGGGAGATGTGGTCTGGGGAGTGGTCTGGAAGATGGACAAGGACAACCTCATCAGTTTAGACAAGTGGGTGGCTCATTTACAGGCCTATCCCTATGGGGTGCGGTTTGTGAAGTTGAACAGCCCTGAATAGGAATTGTTGCTGAGATGATGTCCTAGGACCTGTAGTGGGATATTCCAAATGTACATATTTGCCCGGAAGGCTTAGTCAACGGAAATAAGCCCCTGGTTCTCCTAGTTCTCTTCCCTCAAGCAGGTCCTAATACAATTCTGGTGCCAGTGGAAAAAGTGGTACAACTGTTATTTATATATAACATTCTGGATTGTTTTACAGACTGTAGAGAATGTCATGAATTTGTAACTTCAATCAACAGCATCTCCCAAGGATGAACAACTTCTATCTGCTCTTAACTGTGTGTTCTCCAGGCAGGAAGGAGTGGGAATAGGATTCTACAGTCCACTAGACGTTACCATTAACACAGACGAGGGAGAGGTCCTCTGTCGCACCTACCAGATGAACAACTTCACAGTTCACCAGACCTCGCCTCCATACAAACAGGTACGCTATATGTCTGTCTTTTGCTACAAAGCAGCCGAATCATACACAAATAATGATTGTTTTGATAGCTGTTTTGAAGGATGCCTCCATTGGCCATATCCAAATGCACGAACAATGCATTTGTGTTATATTTAATGGCAAAATGTCGAAACCCAATACAGAAGTAGAATGATTTATGCAAATACCCATGGGTCGTGTTATTAACAAAAGCAACTAACTTTGTCCTACAGGTTGTTTGTCTTGGAGCAAAACAAAACGGCTTACCTCTGGATTACATTAAGAAGCTGGAGGCAGTGGAAACCAATGGCTACAGCGGTCCGTCCATTTTAGATGACATCACCGCCTTGAAACCTGTTGATAAAGGAAAAAGCTTGTAGATGGTACCAGAGGAAAGAAGATGAAAGAGAAATCACTTACTGTAACAACCTTAAGAGGGAAATTGACATAAGACTCAGTTGTCTAAGTTCAAATGTCCCTGTTGTACTTTTGTGCAACAATCAGCTTAAGTAAAAATGCATTAGAGTAAATTAAAAAAACTAAGTGGCACACTGGTATATATTCCCAAATGTTCTGTGTAAAATGTGAACCAGTCATTTTAGATGTGATACCAAATAAATTGAAAAATGAATGACAATGTCTGGCATAGCATTTTCTTTTACTAAAGTTTCTCTATTTTGCTTGGGAAGTGTGGCAGAGACACTCTCTCTCTCTCTCTCTCTCTCTCTTACACACACACACACACACACACACACACACACACACACACACACACACACACACACACACACACACACACACACACACACACACACACACACACACACACTTGATTGATTGGGTACAATGTCAGGGCTGGTTCCAGACACACAGTGCATTCAGAAAGTATTCAGACCCCTTGACATTTTCCTCATTTAGTTGCTTTACAGCCTTACTCTAAAATAGATATAGTTCCCCCCCCCTCAGCAATCTACACACAATACCCCATAATGACAAAGCAAAAAAGGTTTAGAATTTTTGCCAAATGTAAAAAATGAAATATTACATTTGCATTAAGTTTTCAGACCCTTCGCTCAGTACTTAAGTTTTAATTTTTTATACATTTGAAAATATATACAAAATCTGTTTTGCTTTGTCATTATGGGGTATTGTGTGTGTAGATTGATTAGGATTTTTTATTTATTTAATCAATTTTAGAATAAGGCTGTAATGTGGACAAAGTTAAGGGTTCTGAATACTTTCCAAATGCACTGTTTTCAACCCCTTTGTTATGGCAAGCCTAAATAAGTTCAGGAGTAAAAATCTGCTCAACATGTCATATAAATTGCATGGACTGACTGACTCTGTACCCCACATACAGATGACTGTAAGGTCCCTCAGTCGAGCAGAGATTTTCAAAGAGATTCAACCACAAAGACCAGGTAGGTTTTCTAATGCCTGGCAAAGAAGGGCACCTAGACATTGAGTATCCATTTGAGCATGGTTAAACGATTAATTACACTTTCAATGGTGTATCAATACACCCAGTCGCTACAAAGAAACAGGCGTCCTTCCTAACTCAGTTGCCAGAGAGGAAGGAAACTGCTCAGTGATTTCACCATGAGGCCAATGGTGACTTTAAAACAGTTACAGAGTTTAATGGCTATGATAGGAGAAAACTGAGGATGGATCAACAACGTTACAGTTACTCCACAATACTAACCTAAAGGATAGTAAAAATAATTTAGCCTGTACAGAATAAAAAAATATTCCAAAACATGCATCATGTTTTGCAACAAGGCACTAAAGTAATAATGCAAAAAATGTGGCAAAGCAATTCACTTTTTTTCCTGGTTGGGTTGGGGCAAATACAATACAACACATTACTGTGTACCACTTTCATATTTTCAAGGATAGTGGTGGCTGCATCATGTTATGGGTATGCTTATAATCGTTAAGGTCTGGGGATTCTTTCAGGATACAAAAAGTAATGTAATGGAGCTAAGCACAGGCAAAATTCTAGAGGAAAATTGGGTTCAGTCAGCTTTCCACCAGACACTGTGAGATGAATTCACCTATCAGCAGGACAATAACCTAAAACACAAGGCAACATCTACACTGGAGTTACTTACCAAGAAGACAGTGAATGTTCCTGAGTGGCCGAGTTACAGTGTTGACTTAAATCTACTTGAAAATGTAGCTTGAAGAATTTTGAAAAGAGTAAATTCGTAAATGTCGGACAATTCAGGTGTGGAAAGTTCTTAGAGATTTACCCAGAAAGACAGCAGCTTAATCGCTGCCAAAGGTTCTTAGACAAAAATTGACTAGGGGGTGTGAATACTTATGTAAATTAGATATTTCTGTATTTCATTCTCAAAAATGTGCAAACATTTCTCAAAACATGTCTTCATTTTGTCATTATGGGGTATTGTGTGTAGATGGGTGTATCACGATTCAGGATATGATATATATAGTATAGTTCTCAGATTATTTATTAGAAACACAGGGCAGGCAAAGGGCAGGTCGAGGGCAGCCAGAGGTTCGTGATCAGGTCAAGGTCAGGCAGGTACAGGACAGCAGACAGGCTCGGGGTCAGGGCAGGCAGACTGGTCAGAACTGGGAAAAAATAGGAAACAGAACTAGAGCAACAGGAAGGTGGGAAAGAATGCTGGTAAGACCTGACAAGACAAGACGAACTGGCAACAGACAAACAAAGAACACAGGTATAAATACACAGGGGATAATGGGAAGATGGGTGACACCTGGAGGGGGGTGGAAACAAGCACAAAGACAGGTAAATCACATCAGGGTGAGACATTTTTTTTTAATCCATTTTGAATTCAGGCTGTAACACAACAAAATGTGAAATAATTCAAGGGGTATGAAGGCACCATACATCACACATTAATGGCACAGGTCGGAAGTCTACAACAGCTCAATACAATGGAGGTGCCGAAGAGGATTTCCTTTTTGGTTGCTTGTAAATGTTTATTTAGATATTTTTAGGAAATACATACCGGCCGTAATGGGAGAAAATGGATATAGTTGCTCAGCGAAACTCCAAATTTAGTGAGTAACAAAAGTATGGCGAATGGGAGTTTGATTCAGAGCTTTCTGTGAGTTAGGGAGGTCTCTAATGCACAGATACTGGGCCAGGCCGAATACCTACCGGAGCACAGGACATGTGCCAAGGGGCCCTGACCTCCATGGGGCCCACATTGATTTTGTTAGTCATTCTCACTCAGACATCATTAACATGGCATACGTCATTATAAAATGTGTAGAATTGCAGGAAATTAGCTTTAAAACTGCAGACATTTCTCTCCACCACATGGCAAAATGGGTAGAATTAGAGGATATTAGCATTAGAAATGAACTTTAAAGGGGTCCACACAGAATATGCAAACTGTGCCGACAGAGTAGCGCAGTGTCGCAATGTCATTTTTCGTCCCAAAAGGGACGGCTCCTTGTCGTGCACTCTGACATTTGACATCCTCCCGTGCCACATAAAAATATTGTAATCATCCCTTCCGTAGCCATGGAGGTAGTGCTGTGTAGGAAATTAAGCTTGCCCGGTTCGTTGATCTTAT
This sequence comes from Oncorhynchus masou masou, assembly GCF_036934945.1. Taxonomy (NCBI): domain Eukaryota; kingdom Metazoa; phylum Chordata; class Actinopteri; order Salmoniformes; family Salmonidae; genus Oncorhynchus; species Oncorhynchus masou. The sequence continues at coordinate 69,724,336 of NC_088240.1, forward strand.
ATATAGACAGAGGGAATAAAGTAGAGGGCGCGCTCTATTAAAATAGCTTTTAATATAGGGTGCACACTTTTTGTTTTTAATGTACACGTTGCACACGTTTTGCTGAATCCCCTTCTAACGAAGGCTGTTCCAGATAATTTATTCCTTGGAGCAACTGCGTAATTGACGGATACCCTACAAACGTTAGATAATATTAACATATATTTATACTATATATACTATACATTTTAAATTATAAGAATACGTGCATTTGACATATTACCTAAAAAAATTGTTGTCCCCGGTTTAAAAAAACATATAACTCCTGTTTAATATTACAATAATATCAATAATATCCATACCATTCCCTGAAAATACCTAGCCTTCAAATGTAATATTCCGATTTGATTCGAATATTCCGCCCTGAAACATAATTGTATGGAATTGATTAGAATGTATAAATGTGTAGTCCTAGTCAGAATTAGGGTAAAACAATATGTCTTTATGGTATTTTAAACACAGACTGTCTGAGCTTGGTGCCTACCTGACTAGAGATTTGGGAGAGAATGGGGAGTACGTCAAGGACAAGGTCACTATCTCTGTCGGCTGGGTAGTGAGACAGACAGTGTGTGCGTAGCAGGACATGTGTGTGCTTCTGTTTGTGTGCATGTGTGTGTGGGTATGTGTGTATGTGCATCTGTTTGTGTGTGTGTGTGTGTGTGTGTGTGTGTATGTGTGTGTATGTGTGGGCGTGAGAAGTCAGTATAAAATGAATTGATTTGTATTCTTGACTTCAGAACGTCCCGTGAATAAACCTTTTTTGACTATTTAGCTGGGCCTCCATCTGTTTCATTCGACCAGGATCTTACACATTCTGGTTTGCAGACAGAGAGTAATATAATTAAATTGGGTGATGTACCTGGAGAACATAATTCTCTTATCACTGATATAAATTTAGAGACCTGGATGGGGGGGTCGTTTGTATATGGGCTGATTAGAAATAACATCTATTTTAAACCGTAGGAGGTTGTCTCGACAAGATATATTCTGCCGGGGTTGTTTGACTTTTTAGCCCCCCACGGCCTTGGGGGTGAGATAAATACGTATTTGAAAGGCATGTGTGTTAATGAATCAAAAGTGCCCATTTTAAGAGACGCACACCCAATTCTAAACAGCCTCACATACCTTTTTGGTTTAAAATGCCCCATGCAGAGACCCCCCCCACACACACCCTTTTGTTTTGAAGCACACACACCTACTGGCCCGGCACATACACCCGCGCAGGCACATGTCTTTTCCGAAATTCTTTTTCTCCGGGACATGCATGATGATAGAGCTAAAATACAGAGCACCTTCGTTAAAGGTGAGATACAGTGGGACAAAAAAAGTATTTAGTCAGCCACCAATTGTGCAAGTTCTCCCACTTAAAAAGATGAGGGAGGCCTGTAATTTTCATCATAGGTACACTTCAACTATGACAGACAAAACGAGGAAAAAAAATCCAGAAAATCACATTGTAGGATTTTTAATGCTGATGGCACCGGTGGTATGGGAGGTGGACTCAGACATCGAGCGGGCGTTACGGGCTGAACCCGCGCCTCCTCAGTGTCCGGCGGGGCGGAGGTACGTGCCACTTGGTGTTCGGGACCAACTGATTCGGTGGGCTCACGTCCTACCCTCCACGGGTCACCCTGGGGTGAGGAGGACAGTGGGGAGCATTCGGGGGAGGTATTGGTGGCCTACCTTGGCTAGGGACGTTAAGGTTTATGTCTCCTCCTGTTCGGTATGCGCCCAGAGTAAGGCTCCTAGGCACCTACCTAGAGGGAAGCCCAACAAACCTCCCCGTTCCACAACGGCCATGGTCACATCTATCTGTAGATTTCCTGACCGACCTTCCCCCGTCTCAGGGCAACACCACGGTTCTGGTGATTGTGGATCGGTTCTCTAAGTCCTGCCGTCTCCTCCCGTTGCCCGGTATCCCAACAGCCCAACAGACTGCGGAGGCATTATTCACCCACTTCTTCCGGCACTACGGGGTGCCGGAGGACATCGTTTCTGATCGGGGCCCCTTGTTCACGTCCCGAGTATGGAGGGCGTTCATGGAGCGTCTGGGGGTCTCGGTCAGCCTGACCTCCGGTTATCACCCCGAAAGTAATGGGCAGGTGGAGAGAGTAAACCAGGAGGTGGGTAGGTTTCTGCGGTTGTACTGCCAGGACCGGCCAGGGGAGTGGCGAGATACATCCCTGGGCTGAAATGGCCCAGAACTCACTACGCCACTCCTCTACTAATGTGTCCCCCTTTCAGTATGTGTTGGGGTACCAGCCGGTCCTGGCACCGTGGCATCCGAGCCAGACCGAGGCTCCTGCGGTGGAGGAATGGGTGCAGCGCTCCAAAGAGACCTGGAGGGCCGTCCAGGAATCCCTTCAACAGGCTAGTGGATGGCAGAAAAGGAGTCCGGTGAGGCCCCCGTGTTTGTATCAGGGGACAGGGTCTGGCTCTCGACCCGAAACCTGCCCCTCCGCGTGCCCTGCCGGAAGCTTGGACCGCAGTGTGTAGGGCCGTTCAAAGTCCTGAGGAGAATAAACGAGGTGTGTTATCGATTACAACTCCCTTCCTATTATCGTATTAACACCTCGTTTCATGTGTCTCTCCTGAGGCCGGTGGTAGCTGGTCCCCTACAGGAAGGTGAGGTTCCGGAGGTCCTTCCTCCCCCTCTGGACATCAAGGGGTCAGGTAGTTAGTAGTAAGGCTTTATTAGTCAGCCGGCCCGCCTGGTTCCTTGTGCGGGATTAATTATTGTGACCGTCTGTTTGGTGTACTTATGTGCACGTCTATGGGTTTTGTGTTTTCCCATTTTTTGTTTTTTTTTCTGGACAGTTTAAAGTCCCCCTGTTTGGGGCATTTGTTTGTTCATTACGCCCTCTGTTTTCGTGGGGTTGGCTTATGTTCGCCGTTTCTCTGTGCATTAAAATAGCACTCCCTGAACTGTCTGCTTCCTGCGCCTGACTCCTCACCCACTACGTTACAAAAAGGAGTTGACTACTTCAAAAATTCCACTCTGCCCACGTGCACGCAAGCACATAGATCAGTGGAGTGGAGCTTGTAGTAACCTTAAAATGTACATTTCTCTCCACAGTGAAGAGCAGGCCCCTAAAGATGTTTACCGCCAGCTTGGGTTCCCCCAACCAAATCTTGCGTAGGTCCCCCAAAAGGCTAGAGCCGGGTCCTGTATAATGTGTTTGCTATTATGCTTTGCTCCTGTTGTGGCAAGAGGCAGATAACACAGCATGCCAAAAGCGCAGTTACACAATCCGAGGTGAAATTACAAGCATCCCAGGCTGTTTTGGGTTTCACTTCCTCATGGAAAGACCCTTTTCCTCTCTTCAGAAAATTGTTTGAGACAAGACTAGATCACTCTTCTAACAGTCCGAGAGAAACGTTTGGTTAATATCCTGGTCTTAGAGAAACGTTTAATTAATATCCTGTTGTACGCTATTTTAAACTGTTTCATAAGCAATAGGAGTTTGTTTTAATGGAGAGCTGTGGTTCCCAAGTTTTTCCACAGCGGTTTAGGAGAGTGCCCATAAGAACAATGTAATTAACGGCTTTTTGAAGGTAGGCTAAATGTTCCAGCCCATATTATACTGTATGTGATTCTGTACATTACACATTAACATGTCTTTTATCCATTTTGTTGGATCCATATTTCTCTACTAATTGATGATTCTCTGTTATTTGCTACAGCAGATAAATATGCACACAGGAGACAATTGTGAAATCTCTGCTTTATCCTCTTGAAATGAAACCATTCCGCTATTGAATTCCCCTTACTCTCTTCCAGTAAAAGCTGAAGTCCAGCTGCATGCATATTATGGGCTCCAGTGCCGAAGAAGTCCGTGCTGGACTAATGGGCCATGTGTCCACTGTCCAACTGTTCACCTTGCACCATGAGCTACTGGTCTCCCAGGTGAAGAGCACGCAGTGCATTCTGGATAACCTCCTACAAAGTGGCTTTCTGTGTATTGAGGATACAGAAATCATCCAGCGCTCAGCCACCAAGACAGACCAGGTAATTTACCATAGGAGGGTTTCAGAGAGGATACATGTCCTTTTGGACAACACACATTAAATGACAAAGTACCCATCACAAAGACATGCTCTTGCATTCACAAATAGCTTACTAAGCCCAAAATAAAACGAACTAATTGATTTTAAGATGAGAAAATATAAAGACAAGACTTGATTTTGCAATACAATGGCATTTGGTATGTTGCCAGTATCTTATCTGTGAAAAATCCTGTTTGGCCACATTAATCAAAATGTGGAAAGTAATATTAATTAAATATGAATCACTGGTAAGTAAATATGATTGGCATCGTGCAGGTGTGTAAAAGGGGGGGAACTGTTAGCTATTAAATATTGAATCACTGTAAAGTAAATATTATTGACTTATGATTGACATGGCGCAGGTGCGTAAAATCCTGGAATTGGTCCAAAGCAAAGGGGAGCAGGCATGTGAATACTTCCTATATATTCTCTACAAAGTTTATGATGCATACATAGACCTTCAACCATGGCTTAAAGAGATCAACTACCAGCCACCAGACTTCATTCGGGACATACCAGTGAAGAACACGGACCCTAGTAAGTATGTCAGTAGACTGTATGGCGCTGCACTTCATATGTGTTATTGGAATTTTACTTAACCATAAAAAAATACAGTGCATTGAAAATGTAAGCTATTTGAAAATCACGGGGGAAACTACTGTATATTTCGGCTGAATATCAGCAGTTGAGAATGAGACTCCAGTGTATTCTCCCTACCCCCCTCCTCTCAGTTAGTAGGTACTGTGAGAAGCTGAGGCAAGAGCTGGGCCGAGACACATTCTTCATTGCATCCTACGCCCAGCAAGAAGAAACCCTGCTGGAGGAGCTCTATACAGACACCCTGATGGAGCTCCTGAATGACCGCAATGAGAGCCTTGGCCACCTGGAGGGTCTGGAGCAGCTCCTGGGAGAGCAGGGTGTCTTTAACCCACAGGCAGAGACGGTGCTCATCACAGGGGACGCTGGGGTGGGCAAGTCCATCCTCCTCCAGAAGCTCCAGAGGCTGTGGTCCAATAGGGAGCTGGAACAGACAGACGCCATGTTCTTCTTCAAGTTCCGCTGTAGGATGTTCAGCACATTCAAGGAGACAGACGAGATCTCACTCAGAGACCTGCTTTTCAAATACAACTGCTACCCCGACCAAGATGCAGACAATGAGGTGTTCAGCTACATCCTCCGCTTCCCCGAAAAGGTTCTCTTTACGTTTGACGGCTATGATGAGATCCAGGCTGATCTGAACCTGGGTAACGTGCCTGAGGTGGTTTCTCCAGAGGAGAAGATTCACCCTCTTCTGGTGCTCATTAACCTGCTCTGTGGGAAGCTGCTCAGTGGTTCCCGGAAGGTCCTCACTGCTCGGACAGGCACCGAGGTCCAGAGCAGGGTGATCCGGAAGAGGGTGGCACTGCGTGGGTTCTCTCCGGCCCACCTTCAAACCTACACCAACCTACACTTCAAAGAGCAGGAGCACAGGGACCTGGTCTCAGTCCAGCTGGATGCCAGCCCCGACCTCTGTGGCCTCTGCTCCATCCCCCTCTTCTGCTGGATCGTCTTCAAGAGCTTTAAACACCTGAGCTCAGTCTACGACGACTTTGAGTTGCCAGAGGCTTGCGTGACCCTCACTAACATATTCCTTCTGCTTTCTGAAGTCTTCTTCAGCCGGGGGGCCGCTCCCCCACCGGGCCTCCTGACGAGAAACACCAGGTGCCCCGCTGATACCTTCAGGGCAGGGTTGAGGCCACTGAAAGCCTTCTCGAAGCTGGCTCTGCTGGGCACGGAGAGAGGAAGCTTTGTGTTCGACCAGGAAGAGGTGACCTCCTGTGGCCTGACTGAGGAGGACTTTCAGGTGGGTTTCCTCCGACCGGTCAGCCGCTACGATGCCTGTGGAAACCCTTCTACCTTTGAGTTCCTTCATCTCACCCTACAGTCCTTCTTGGCTGCATTCTCCCTGGTTCTGGACGAACACGCCAGAGAAGGGAACATCCTCAAGTTCTTCACCGAGTGCAGCAGGAGGGACAACACATCTTGTTTATCATGTGTCTTCCCCTGCATCGGTGGCTTCTCCAAACCCAGGGGAAAGGACCCGTTCAAGACCAATGAGCATCTCCAGTACGCCAACCTCTTCCTGTGTGGACTGCTGTCTAAGGCCAATGCCGGCCTGCTGGAGCACATGGTTCCTCCAGCGCTACTGAAGAGGAAGCGAGCGGTCCTCAAGTCCTACCTGTTCACCAGCGTGAGGTCCCACCTCCGCGGTCTGCCACTCCACAGCACAGAGCAGGAGGGCAGCAAGGTGCATGTCCTGCCCAACTTCCTGTGGATGCTGCGCTGCATCTTCGAGACAGGAAGTAAAGAGGTGGCCCAGCTGACTGCGAAGGGAATCACAGCTGACTACATCAAGCTGGGCTACTGTAATGTGTCCTCTGGCGACTGCAGTGCCCTCAACTTTGTGCTTCAGCACCGGCGGAAGAGGCTAGGGGTGGACATGGACAACAACAACATCAGTGACTATGGGGTCAAGCAGCTCAGACCTTCATTCAGTAAGATGACCGTGGTGAGGTGAGGAATTAGGAATATATGCAGATGGAAACACTATGTACTTTATGCCACTGTTTACATGAAAGGCTACCAGCACTCACAAACAAAGTATAGCTTTTCAGCTAAATTAGTTTCTCCATTTCAGGTTATGTGTCAATCAGATCTCAGACAGCAGCATTGAAGTACTGGCTGAGGAGCTTATCAAATACAGAGTGGTGGAGGTTTTGGGGTGAGTCAGTGTCTATCAGAGTCAATTTGCCTGTCAAACTTTAGTACTGTATTATGCTGTATAACAAATTCATATGATGTGACTCTATTTCTGTTGTCTTGATTTGCAGACTTTACAATAATCTCATTACGGACATCGGAGCCAAGCTTATTGCTCATATCATTGAGGAATGTCCTAAGTTAAGAGTCGTCAAGTATGTAAATTAGTATGTCCAATCAATTATATAATTACTTGTGTATGAATTAAAATGTTTATTTTTGGCACTTTGATTTGTTCAAAGGGTTGGCAGCAACAAGTTCACCAGTGTTGGTGGCAGGTATCTGGCCAATGCCATTCAGAAGAGCACATCTATCTTTGACGTGGGGTAAGTGCACTATTACAATATTTTTTTATTTAATTAACAGAGTGCATGGGATGGATTGTTCCTGTTTTTCAGAATGTGGGAGAACAGCATTGGTGATGAAGGAGCAAGAGCATTCGCAGAGGCCCTGAGGAATCACCCAAGTCTTACCAACCTCTGGTGAGATAGATGGCAAGATTTACATTACATTACATTTAAGTCATTTAGCAGACGCTCTTATCCAGAGCGACTTACAAATTGGTGAATTCACCTTCTGACATCCAGTGGAACAGCCACTTTACAATAGTGCATCTAAATCATTAAGGGGGGGTGGTGAGAAGGATTACTTATCCTATCCTAGGTATTCCTTGAAGAGGTGGGGTTTCAGGTGTCTCCGGAAGGTGGTGATTGACTCCGCTGTCCTGGCGTCGTGAGGGAGTTTGTTCCACCATTGGGGGGCCAGAGCAGCGAACAGTTTTGACTGGGCTGAGCGGGAACTGTACTTCCTCAATGGTAGGGAGGCGAGCAGGCCAGAGGTGGATGAACACAGTGCCCTTGCTTGGGTGTAGGGCCTGATCAGAGCCTGGAGGTACTGCGGTGCCGTTCCCCTCACAGCTCCGTAGGCAAGCACCATGGTCTTGTAGCGGATGCGAGCTTCAACTGGAAGCCAGTGGAGAGAGCGGAGGAGCGGGGTGACGTGAGAGAACTTGGGAAGGTTGAACACCAGACGGGCTGCGGCGTTCTGGATGAGTTGTAGGGGTTTAATGGCACAGGCAGGGAGCCCAGCCAACAGCGAGTTGCAGTAATCCAGACGGGAGATGACAAGTGCCTGGATTAGGACCTGCGCCGCTTCCTGTGTGAGGCAGGGTCGTACTCTGCGGATGTTGTAGAGCATGAACCTACAGGAACGGGCCACCGCCATGATGTTGGTTGAGAACGACAGGGTGTTGTCCAGGATCACGCCAAGGTTCTTAGCGCTCTGGGAGGAGGACACAATGGAGTTGTCAACCGTGATGGCGAGATCATGGAACGGGCAGTCCTTCCCCGGGAGGAAGAGCAGCTCCGTCTTGCCGAGGTTCAGCTTGAGGTGGTGATCCGTCATCCACACTGATATGTCTGCCAGACATGCAGAGATGCGATTCGCCACCTGGTCATCAGAAGGGGGAAAGGAGAAGATTAATTGTGTGTCGTCTGCATAGCAATGATAGGAGAGACCATGTGAGGTTATGACAGAGCCAAGTGACTTGGTGTATAGCGAGAATAGGAGAGGGCCTAGAACAGAGCCCTGGGGGACACCAGTGGTGAGAGCGCGTGGCGAGGAGACAGATTCTCGCCACGCCACCTGGTAGGAGCGACCTGTCAGGTAGGACGCAATCCAAGCGTGGGCCGCGCCGGAGATGCCCAACTCGGAGAGGGTGGAGAGGAGGATCTGATGGTTCACAGTATCGAAGGCAGCCGATAGGTCTAGAAGGATGAGAGCAGAGGAGAGAGAGTTAGCTTTAGCAGTGCGGAGCGCCTCCGTGATACAGAGAAGAGCAGTCTCAGTTGAATGACTAGTCTTGAAACCTGACTGATTTGGATCAAGAAGGTCATTCTGAGAGAGATAGCGGGAGAGCTGGCCAAGGACGGCACGTTCAAGAGTTTTGGAGAGAAAAGAAAGAAGGGATACTGGTCTGTAGTTGTTGACATCGGAGGGATCGAGTGTAGGTTTTTTCAGAAGGGGTGCAACTCTCGCTCTCTTGAAGACGGAAGGGACGTAGCCAGCGGTCAGGGATGAGTTGATGAGCGAGGTGAGGTAAGGGAGAAGGTCCCCGGAAATGGTCTGGAGAAGAGAGGAGGGGATAGGGTCAAGCGGGCAGGTTGTTGGGCGGCCGGCCGTCACAAGAAGTGAGATTTCATCTGGAGAGAGAGGGGAGAAAGAGGTCAGAGCACAGGGTAGGGCAGTGTGAGCAGAACCAGCGGTGTCATTTGACTTAGCAAACGAGGATCGGATGTCGTCGACCTTCTTTTCAAAATGGTTGACGAAGTCATCTGCAGAGAGGGAGGAGGGGGGAGGGGGAGGAGGATTCAGGGGGAGGAGAAGGTGGCAAAGAGCTTCCTAGGGTTAGAGGCAGATGCTTGGAATTTAGAGTGGTAGAAAGTGGCTTTAGCAGCAGAGACAGAGGAGGAAAATGTAGAGAGGAGGGAGTGAAAGGATGCCAGGTCCGCAGGGAGGCGAGTTTTCCTCCATTTCCGCTCGGCTGCCCGGAGCTCTGTTCTGTGAGCTCGCAATGAGTCATCGAGCCACGGAGCGGGAGGGGAGGACCGAGCCGGCCTGGAAGATAGGGGACATAGAGAGTCAAAGGATGCAGAAAGGGAAGAGAGGAGGGTTGAGGAGGCAGAATCAGGAGAAAGGTTGGAGAAGGTATGAGCAGAGGGAAGAGATGATAGGATGGAAGAGGAGAGAGTAGCGGGGGAGAGAGAGCGAAGGTTGGGACGGCGCGATACCATCCGAGTAGGGGCAGTGTGGGAAGTGTTGGATGAGAGCGAGAGGGAAAAGGATACAAGATAGTGGTCGGAGACTTGGAGGGGAGTTGCAATGAGGTTAGTGGAAGAACAGCATCTAGTAAAGATGAGGTCGAGCGTATTGCCTGCCTTGTGAGTAGGGGGAAGGTGAGAGGGTGAGGTCAAAAGAGGAGAGGAGTGGAAAGAAGGAGGCAGAGAGGAATGAGTCAAAGGTAGACGTGGGGAGGTTAAAGTCGCCCAGGACTGTGAGAGGTGAGCCGTCCTCAGGAAAGGAGCTTATCAAGGCATCAAGCTCATTGATGAACTCTCCGAGGGAACCTGGAGGGCGATAAATGATAAGGATGTTAAGCTTGAAAGGGCTGGTAACTGTGACAGCATGGAATTCAAAGGAGGCGATAGATAGATGGGTGAGGGGAGAGAGAGAGAATGACCACTTGGGAGAGATGAGGATCCCGGTGCCACCACCCCGCTGACCAGAAGCTCTCGGGGTGTGCGAGAACACGTGGGCGGACGAAGAGAGAGCAGTAGGAGTAGCAGTGTTATCTGTGGTGATCCATGTTTCCGTCAGTGCCAGGAAGTCGAGGGACTGGAGGGAGGCATAGGCTGAGATGAACTCTGCCTTGTTGGCCGCAGATCGGCAGTTCCAGAGGCTACCGGAGACCAGGAACTCCACGTGGGTCGTGCGCGCTGGGACCACCAGATTAGGGTGGCCGCGGCCACGCGGTGTGGAGCGTTTGTATGGTCTGTGCAGAGAGGAGAGAACAGGGATAGATAGACACATAGTTGACAGGGTACAGAAGAGGCTACGCTAATGCAAAGGAGATTGGAATGACAAGTGGACTACACGTCTCGAATGTTCAGAAAGTTAAGCTTACGTAGCAAGAATCTTATTGACTAAAATGATTGAAATGATACAGTACTGCTGGAGTAGGCTAGCTGGTAGTGGCTGCGATGTTGACACTACACTAATCAAGTCGTTCCGTCGAGTGTAATAGTTTCTACAGTGCTGCTATTCGGGGCTAGCTGGCTAGCTAGCAGGTTGATTGCGTTACGTTACCTTAAGAGAACGACAATAGCTGGCTAGCTAACCTAGAAAATCGCTCTAGGCTACACAATTGTCTTAGATACAAAGACGGCTATGTAGCTAGCTAGCTACGATCAAACAAAACAAACCGTTGTACTGTAATAGTTACTACAGTGCTGCTATTCGGGGGCTAGCTGGCTAGCTACGTTAAAAGAACGACAATAGCTGGCCAGCTAACCTAGAAAATCGCTCTAGGCTACACAATTGTCTTAGATACAAAGACGGCTATGTAGCTAGCTAGCTACGATCAAACAAAACAAACCGTTGTACTGTAATAGTTACTACAGTGCTGCTATTCGGGGCTAGCTGGCTAGCTACGTTAAAAGAACGACAATAGCTGGCCAGCTAACCTAGAAAATCGCTCTAGACTACACAATTGTCTTAGATACAAAGACGGCTATGTAGCTGGCTAGCTACGATCAAACAAATCAAACCGTTGTACTGTAATGAAGTGAAATGAAAATGTGATACTACCTGTGGAGCGACGCGGAATGTTGACCGGGTAGTTGGAGTTCAATTCGGTAGAGGTTGGCTAGCTGTTGGCTAGCTAGCTAGCAGCATTTCCTACGTTAAGGACGACAAATAGCTGGCTAGCTAACCTCGGTAAATTAAGATAATCACTCTAAGTCTACACACTCTAAACTGCACAATTATCTTGGATACGAAGACAGCGAAGACAACTATGTAGCTAGCTGACACTACGCTAATCGAGTCGTTCAGTTGAGTGTAATAGTTTCTACAGTGCTAGTGGACAGTGGATGTTAGCTAGCTGCTTAGCTAGCTGCTGGGCAGATACGTTAGGACGACGAAATACGATAATTATGCAATTGTCGTTGATACAAAGACGGCTATGTAGCTAGCTAAGAAGAAATTGCTAAGATTAGACAAATCAAACCGTTGTACTATAACGAAATGTAATGAAAAGTTATACTACCTGCGGACCGAAGTGTAGATGCGACCGCTCGCTCCAACCGGAACCGGAACTTTTTTATCTCATTATTGTTTTTATTTAACTGAGTAAGTATTTGGCACAGTAACCACATTCCCATCCACAGTTTTTATGCGGGTAAAGTCATACCGTATAAAAACAATCATGACAGCTGTGATGGAAACAGGACGTTTTGGTACAACTTTATAAATGCAGAGACATCATTGGTTTGTTGGACATTGTGGGATCTTTCAGTGTCGTTAAAATTAATAATGCAAGAAATAGCTGTTTAAACGCCACAAATATTGATATAATCATCATATCGAAGTAACTAGGAGTGGTGTTTTGATATGGTATGTGGTCCTCCCACTACAACTTGGGAGACCATGCAGTGTACTAGGCTACAGATGAAATACTGTAAGTATCATGAACTTCACAGGGTGCTGAAAGTGAACAGTGATGAGCTAGATGCTCCTTTCCAATAAATATTGAATGTCTTATTCTGGTAACATGATGATCGATGCTTGACTGCCGTTTGACAAATAGAAATATCCCTAATAATCTCATCATGTAGACTAGTCTATCTTTACTGTATCTGAGAACTGATGCTAGAGTGCACTTGCCAAGACTAGAGTGGGCAAATTTGCTATTTAACGCAACAGCTTTTGTGATCGGTATATTAGAATTTTATTTGGTACATGAAAACTTAGCGCACACAAAATTTTATTTTTTATGTTATGTCAACTTGCATTGAATTTTATCCACAACAAGTCCATTTGGTGGAAACCTACCACTTTTGGGAAAATATTTTCTTTTTAGGATATTCACATGCACATTTTGTGCCAATTGAATGGAAACCTAGCTAGTGGCACTAATTGTGCCATGCCATTCTCAGTTATCCCACAGCTGTGGTTCATGACAGTTGATGTCAGTAATGAGGTTGTATAACCCATTGGTGCATCATTTTACTAACAAACACTTAAGTGATGATGCGTGAGAAGCCGGTGTTGAGGATATATTGGCACAGGTGTTAGGCGGGAGACGAATTCGAGGGCCGGCAAACCGTGCGAATATCAAATCAAATGTATTTATATAGCCCTTCGTACATCAGCTGATATCTCAAAGTGCTGTACAAAAACCCAGCCTAAAACCTCAAACAGCAAGCAATGCAGGTGTAGAAGCACGGTGGCAAGGAAAAACTCCCTAGAAAGGCCAAAACCTAGGAAGAAACCTAGAGAGGAACCAGGCTATGTGGGGTGGCCAGTCCTCTTCTGGCTGTGCAGGGTGGAGATCATGGCCAAGATGTTCAAATGTTCATAAATGACCAGCATGGTCAAATAATAATAATCACAGGCAGAACAGTTGAAACTGGAGCAGCAGCATGGCCAGGTGGACTGGGGACAGAAAGGAGTCATCATGCCCGGTAGTCCTGAGGCATGGTCCTAGGGCTCAGGTCCTCTGAGAGAGAGAAAGAAAGAGAGAATTAGAGAGAGCATACTTAAATTCACACAGGACACCGGATAGGACAGGAGAAGTACTCCAGATATAACAAACTGACCCTAGCCCCCCCCCGACACAAACTACTGCAGCATAAATACTGGAGGCTGAGACAGGAGGAACAGGAGACAGGAGATGTTTGGAGAATATATCCTCCAAACATCGTCTTCAAGGGCATTATCACTTTTATACAACTGGTTACCAACATATTCAAATAATGGTTGACATTTTCATTAAACATGTTATTTTGATGAATTTATTCATGTTTATTCATACTATTTCATCCTTCCACAAGATATAGTCCCGACACAAATCTGGGGTTGCTACCCAAGCCGGCTGGACATTTGTTCTATCGGTTTAGGTGCCAGACACACGACCCAGTCGTTCGTATCTATGGACGCGACCTAGTCGTTCGTCCTAAATGTTCCATTTATGTTCCAATGTTCCGTTCTTATCCCTTGCTTGCTAGCTAGCCAACTATGGCTAACTTACAGTCAAGTCAAACAGTGTAGCCAGAACAACAAAGTAGCAGCATTTGCTTAAGCTGTTTTCTAGTGACATTTATTTGGATACATCCATAATAATAGGCTTGAGCGGACCAAGTAATTTGGTTTCACTCTAAAGCGGAAAGGTGGAATAAATGAGTCAGGAGAAGGTTTTCTTGATTGAACACAGTTCTCTATTGAGGGATTTCTGTCAGTACACACACTCCAACACAATCAATGAGAATCTCCCAAGGAGAAACATCTCCTTTAGATGAAACAGGAACATAAGAAGATTATCTTTAAACTATAACAAAAACCACAGGTTTTTCACCGTCTTAATGGTTATTCTTGGATAGCTCCCCTCTCTTGGTGGCCATCCTCCAGAGATAGTTTATCTTCCCTCCTCGCTGGTTCCCTCTTCCCTCTTGTAGGGAAAAGATAATATGTCATTAGTACCGTCAGCCAGCTGTGCTTAATTGCCTCTGGTCAGATTGACTCACATGCCTGGTTGGGCAACTATCCGTGAGCCCAGCCTGCCCTCTGGTGGTCCTTCCACATGAGCTAATGAGGCACGATTTCATCTGGCATAGAAAATGTGCTCACTACTCAGGACACTGTGGTTTAGAGGAGCTAGCCAACAACACAGCTAACACAATCACATCAAACTGAAGCTGGAAAGACTGCAAACTAGCTGCACTTTGTTTAGTTTTTCCCTGTTTTCTAGGGATAGTTCTTTGTATATATCCATAACAATTATGCTGATCCATGATTTCAAGATTTCGACTCCCAACACATTCATTACTATGGGACATGAAAGACTAATATTTAGTTAACCGAAATTTGAGATAATGTCTAGATGCTTTTTATGGTGGAGATCAAGTTAATATATTGTCTGGCTGGGCTGATGAGACAGAGGATTGCGCAGTCAGTGGAACAGAGTAATTAGGCATTTTAACGTGATAGATTTAGCCGGTGGTAACTTGTGGAATAGACACCGGCTGGAATGCGGGTTTTAACCAATCAGCATTCAGGATTAGACTCACCTGTTGTATAATCAGCTATACAGTATGGGTAATTGAACTCTTACTTTTAGATACACAGAGAAACTACAGTATCTGTTTTACACTATGTCACTCTGCTCTTCTCTCCCTCAGTCTCTCAGCCAATGGCATCACTTCAGAAGGTGGGCGGAGCTTGGCCAAAGCACTGAAAGACAATAGAGGGCTCCGAATTTTCTGGTAGGACTTGAATTAACCTTCATGTATGCCTGTCTCATGTTCACAAGACTTGAAAATGTGTATCTGTGTCTTGGAGTACAGTACAGTTTAAATGTGTGTTGTGGTGTTCTAGGTTGGTGCAAAACGAGTTGTCAGATGATGTAGCACCAGACATGGCAGAGCTGATCAGATCCAACACGGGTCTCTCTCACCTCTGGTAAGGCAGGCCCCAGTCTCAACACACTCCCAACAACCAATAACGAAGTTTAGCCTCAGAATTAACCAGAAAGTTAACAAAATGTATTTCTGAATGTGAATAAAAGTTAGCCGGTTAACCTAGTGATCCCTCTGGTCCATTCTGCGCAGGTTAATCAATAATCAGCTGACAGTGGATGGAATCAGACAGCTGTCAGAGGCTCTCTCCCACAACACATCACTCAAAGAGATCTGGTGAGTGTACGCAATGTCACACTCATGCTTGCTTAAAGGCACATTCCTCTATTTTAAACCAGGTTAATAATAGTATTTTATATATTAATATAGTATTTTATATATTAAATTGTTATTCCAAAACATCTTTTACCATTTCTACTTTGGCTGTGAGTCTTTGAATGCATTGCTGGTTCCTGATTATCATGTGCTCTGTCATCACTCACCCACAGTTTGAAAGGAAACTGTCTTTCTGAAGAGGAAGAGAAGCTGTTTGAGGCTGAGGGAAGGCTACGCTTCCACTGAGGAGACAGAACTGAGCTGGAGCGTGTGTGTGTGTGTGCGCGCATGTACATTGGTCTTAGAGGGTCTTTGTTTGTTTTGCACATACTACATTGGAAATATTTTTACATACTGTATATGTACAGTGCATTCGGAAAGTATTCAGACCCCTTGACTTTTTCCACATTTTGTTACTTTACAGCCTTATTCTAAAACTGATTAAATAGTCCCCCCCGCCCCTCAATCTACAAACAATACCCTATAACGATAAAGCAAAAACAGGTTTTTACAAAATGTACTCAGTACTTTGTTGAAGCACCTTTGGCAGCGATTACAGCCTCAAGTGTTCTTGGGTAGAATGTTACAAGATTGGCACACCTGTATTTGGAGAGATTCTCCCATTCTTCTCTGCAGATTCTTTCAAGCTCTGTCTGGTAGGATGGGGAGCGTCGCTGCACAGCTATTTTCAGGTCTCTCCAGAGATGTTCAATCGGTTTCAAGTTCAGGCTCAGGCTCAGCCACCCAGGAACAGTCAGAGACTTGCCCCGAAGCCCCTCCCGTGTTGTCTTGGCTGTTTGCTTAGGGTCGTTGTCCTGTTGAAAGGTGAACATTTGCCCCAGTCTGAGGTCCTGAGCGCTCTGGAGCAGGTTTTCATCAAGGATCTCTCTGTACTTTGCTCCATTTGTCTTTCCCTCGATCCTGAATAGTCTCAGAGTCCCTGCTGCATCCCCACATTATGATACTGCCACCACCATGCTTCACCGTAGGGATGGTGCCAGGTTTCCTCCAGACATGAAGCTTGACATTCAGGCCAAAGAGTTCAATTTTGCTTTCATCAGACCAGAGAATCTTGTTGAGTCCTTAAGGTGCCTTTTGGCAAACTCCAAGCGGGTTGTCATGTGCCTTTTTTTCTGGGGAGTGGCTTCTGTCTGGCGACTCTAACATAAAGGCCTGATTGGTGGAGTGCTGCAGAGATGGTTGTCCTTCTGTAAGGTTCTCCCATATCCACAGAGGAACTCTGGAGCTGATGTCAGAGGGACAATCAGGTTCTTGGTCACCTCCCTGACCAAGGCCCTTCTCCCCCGATTGCTCAGTTTGCCCAGGCAGCCAGCTCTAAGAAGAGTGTTGGTGGTTTCAAACTTCTTCCATTTAAGAATGATGGAGGCCACTGTGTTCTTGGGAACCTTCAATGCTGCAGATGTTTTTTGGTACCCTTCCCCAGATCTTTGCCTCGACACAATCCTGTCTCGGAGCTCTATGGACAATTCCTTCAACATCATGGCTTGGTTTTTGCTCTGATATGCACTGTCAACTGTGGGACCTTATATGGACAGGTGTGTGCCTTTACAAATAATGTCCATTCAATTGAATTTACCCCAGGTGGACTCCAATCAAGTTATAGAAACATCTCAAGGATTATCAATGGAAACAGGATGCACTTGAGCTCAATTTAGAGTCTCATAGCAAATTGCCTGAATACATATGCAAATCACTTTGTCATTGGCTTGACGAGGTGTAAAACATATTTAAATGTTTTAGAATAAGTTTGTAACGTAACAAATGTGGAAAAAAGGAAGGGGTCTGAATACTTTCCGAATGCACTGTAGGCTAAGTGCATGTGCACTTGATAGGTGCAAGTTTCCACTAAATTCTTAGCTGCATCTGATTCAGTAATAACTGTCACAAGGTTGTAATATCATGTGGAAAGATTTAGGACACTGGGCGTCCGAGATTACAAAGATTGGAGGCTCAATAAACTCAAATGACCTTATTGTGAATATGCACTTTTCAAAATCTACACTCAATGTTGTTGCTTGCACTTGCCCCCCAAAAGTGTACCATCTGGGTTAACTTGGTTGAGTTTACAATAACAGCTTGGACATATGTCAACTTCACTGACTAAGGTCTGCCATATGGGTGCCATCCCAGATTCTAATATTTTTGTTGTTGTTGTAAGTTTTGGGCGTCGACTTTCAGATGGGACGTTAAACAAGTGTCCTGACTCTCTATGGTGCCTAAAGATCCCATGGCACTTATCGTAGGAGTAAGGGTGTTAACCCCGGTGTCCTGGCTAAATTCCCAATCTGGCCCTCACTATTATCACTATTATGGCCACCTAATCATCCCCAGTTTACGATTGGCTCATTCATCCCCCTCCTCTCCCCTGTAACTATTCCCCAGATTGTTGCTGGAAATGAGAATGTGTTCTCAGTCAATTTGCCTGGTAAAAATAAGGGTTAAATACAAATTAAATACTTAATGTGTACGTTACCCATTAAGACAACGTGAACCTCCTTGCCAGCCAAGTGAGAGGTTAAACCCACAAGTACACCTCAGAGTACATTTAATATCTGCATAAGTAAAATGTAACTACTAGGGGTTACACAATATCTAGCTACTTAAAATTAAGTGTGTCATGAGAGGTACTTACTTGTAATTAATGTGTACCTATATAGTACATTATCCATCCTGACAACCGGGCCCTCATTTTAAGGCTTCTGAAAGCACCATCCAAGTGAGAAAAAAAGAACACTTGCACACCACAGAGTACATGTAATATCTACATATGTACAATGTAATTACTAGTTGTTACACAGGATTTAGTTATGAAGTGTATCGTGAGGTGTACTTACTTTGAATTATTGTGTACCTACAAAGTATGTTACCCATTCTGACAATCTAAATCGTCAGCTTCTGAAAGCACCATCCAAGTGAGAAAATAAACACATTATTACACCACAGAGTACATATCTGTAATATCTGGGTAAGTACAAGGTTGCCGCTAGTTCTTACACAGGATTTAGCTATTTAACGTGACGTGTAACTTTATAGTTACCTTTGAGCAATTT
The DNA here is from genome assembly GCF_036934945.1 of Oncorhynchus masou masou. Lineage (NCBI taxonomy): Eukaryota > Metazoa > Chordata > Actinopteri > Salmoniformes > Salmonidae > Oncorhynchus > Oncorhynchus masou. The sequence continues at coordinate 69,742,799 of NC_088240.1, forward strand.
CTATAAAATGACTTAGTACTCATTACCAAGTGAAAATGCCTACAAAGTAAAGATGAGCAGCTACTTTAGTGAGCTGTTTTGTAAAATGACATTACATTTCTTACAAAATATGGATTTTTATTGTTAGATAAATAATTTGATTAATCAAATATATAGGCCTACTCAATTACATAAAAAAGCATTGCATGCATTATCATAGCTTTTGCTACTGGCATAGAGCAGTAGAGTAGAGGCGCTTGCAAAAGTTGCAAACATGGAGGGAAAAGTTTATAGCCTATGCTCTGGGAAAATGTTGACCTTTTATAATGGCATTTCATGCAATTCTACATCATTTTAGATGACTGAAGAATTTAGCAGATTTTTTTTATACCTCACTTTAACGGTTCTCGTCTGTAGAAGGAGAAGCGGACCAAAATGCAGCGTGGTAGTTATTCATGTTCTTTAATAAATGAACTAGACATGAAATAATGAACAAAACAAAGAACGAACGTGAAAACCTATACAGCCTATCTGGTGAACACAAACACAGAGACAGGAACATTCACCCACGAAATACTCAAAGAATATGGCTGCCTAAATATGGTTCCCAATCAGAGACAACGATAAACACCTGCGTCTGATTGAGAACCACTCCAGACAGCCATAGACTATGCTAGATACCCCCACTAAACCACACACCCAATACCTAACAAAACCCCAAGACAAAACACACCACAATAAACCCATGTCACACCCTGGCCTGACCAAATAAATAAAGACAAACACAATATATTACGACCAGGGCGTGACACTCACAAATGATTGAAATGACAGTCTACTTTGACCCTGACAAACTGAGAATCTGAGCTCAATAAAAACAACCCTGTCTTGAATCCATCATTAACCTAGGCCTAGGTGTGTGGAGACACACCCATATTATACAATATGAGGAGGAAATTATAGTCGTAAAAAAGCTTTCCACTTTCACTGAGTCACCCAATGATGCACAGCTCACTCACCCGTGATTGCTGATGCCCACTCACCCGTGATTGCTGATGCCCTTATGTAAAACAATGCTGTTGAAATATTGCGAAAGGTGTCATGCTGTGTAATGATAGGAAACAAGTGCAGGAATATGTAATAGGGGCAAATGTATTTAAATTCATCAGGGGTGCTGTGGTACCTCCAGCACCCTTCCCGTGGCTATGATTCTGTAAGGAAATGAATGACATGCAACGCTGGAGAGATAAGAGTTGCAAGCTCATGTCTATCAGAGCAGAGAGAGCAAGAGAAAGTGAATGTCATTCTAGTTATGTGAGAGATACAGGCACGCTTCTCTCTCTCACCACAGCAATGGCCAAGGCAGCAGCTCCTTTTCCCGAGGTCAAGCTAAAATAGGCAGTTTATACAATTTTAAAAACATTACAATACATTCACAGATTGTACGTGTGTGTATAGTGCATATGTTATTGTGTGTGTATGTATGCATGTGTCTGTACCTATGTTTGTGTTGCTTCACAGTCCGCACAGTTCCATAAGGTGTATTTTTATCTGTTTTTTAAATCTAATTTTACTGCTTGCATCAGTTACCTGATGTGGAATATGTAGTACTGTGCGCCTCCCATAGTCTGTTCTGGACTTGGGGACTGTGGAGACCTCTTGTGGCTTGTCTTGTGGGGTATGCATGGGTGTCTGAGCTGTGTGCCAGTAGTTCAAACAGACAGTTTGGTGCATTCAACAAGTCAATACCTCTCATAAATACACGTAGTGATGAATTCAATATCTCTACTTTGAGCCAGGAGAGATTGACATGCATATTATTAATATTAGCTCTCTGTGTACACCCAAGGGTCAGCCGTTGGATGACCACACGACTGAACATTAGTCCAGGTATGACAAAACTAGGGCCTGTAGGACCTGCCTTGTTAAGAAGGTAGAGCAGAGCTTTATTATGGACATACTACTCCCCATCTTAGCTACTGTTGTATCAATATGTTTTGACCATGGCACTTTACAATCTAGGGTTACTCCAAGCAGTTTAGTCACCTCAACTTGCTCAATTTCCACATTATTTATTACAAGATTTAGTTGAGGTTTAGGGTTTAGTGAATGATTTGTCCCAAATACAGTTTAGTTTTAGAAATAGGCAGGACTAACTTATTCCTTGACACCCACTCTGAAACTAACTGCAACTCTTTGTTAAGTGTTGCAGTCATTTCAGTCGCTATAGTAGCTGACATGTATAGTGTTGAGTCATCTGGATACATAGACACTCAAAGCCAGTGGCATGTCATTAGTAAAGATTGAAAAAAGTAATGGGCCTAGACAGCTGCCCTGGTGAATTCCTGATTCCACCTGGATTATGTTGGGGAGGCTTCCATTAAAGAACACCTTCTGTGTTCTGTTAGACTGGTAACTCTTTATCCACAATATAGCAGGGGGTGTAAAGCCATAACACATATGTTTTTCCTGCAGCGATAATGTCAAAAGTCACACTGAAGTCTAACAAAACAGCCCTCGCAATGACTTTTGAATGACTTTTGCTTCCCTTCAAGCCTGGGGGCACACACTTTCTAGTAGGCTTAAATTGAAAATATGGCAAATAGGAGTGGCAATATCGTCCGCTATTATCCTCAGTAATTTTCCATCCAGGTTGTCAGACCCCGGTGGCTTGTCATTGTTGATAGACAACAATAATGTTTTCACCTCTTCCACACACTTTACAGAATTAAAAATTACCATGCTTGTCCTTCATTATATGGTCAGATATACTTGGAGGTGTAGTGTCAGTGTTTGTTGCTGGCATGTAATGCCAATCTTGCCATTGAAAAAATCATTAAAGTAGTTGGCAAAAGTAGTTGGCTTTGTGATGAATGAGCCATCTGATTCAATGAATGATGGAGCTTTCATTTAAGGTGCTCCAAAGCTTTTTACTGCCATTCTTTATGTCATGTATATTTGTTTCACAGTGTAGTTCTTCTTCTTTTTATTCAGTTTAGTTACATGATTTCTCAATTTGCAATATGTTTGCCAATCGGTTGTGCAGCCAGACTTATTTGCCATTCCTTTTGCCTCATCCCTCTCAACCATACCATTTTTCAATTCCTCATCAATCCACAGGGATTTAATAGTTTTTACAGTAATTTTCTTAATAGGTGTATGCTTATTAGCAATTTCATAAATGTGTCAAGTGCAGTGTCTGATTGCTTCTCATTACACACCACGGATCAACAAATATTCTTTACGTCAACAACATAGGAATCACTACAAAACTTATTGTATGACCTCTTATACACTATATTAGGCCCAGCCTTTGGAACTTTGGTGTTCCTAGATATGGCTACTATATTGTGATCACAACATGGATCTGGATACTGCTTTCAAGCATATTTCTGCAGCATTAGTAAAGATGTAATCAAAACATGTTGATGATTTGATTCCTGTGCTATTTGTAATTACCCTGGTAGGTTGACTGATAACCTGAACCAGGTTACAGGCACTGGTTACAGTTTGAAGCTTTTTCTTGAGTGGGCAACTTGATGAAAGCCAGTCAATATTTAAATCACCCAGAAAATATACCTCTGTTGATATCACATACATTTTCAAGCATTTCACAAATGTTATCCAGATACTGACTGTTAGCAGCTTCCCACCAGAATGGGCTTTAGGCGAGGCAGATGAACCTGTAGCCATATAACTTCAACAGTATTTAACATGAGAACCTCTCTAATCTTTACAGGAATGTAGTTCTAAATATAAACAGCAACACCTCCACCATTGGCATTTATATATTTTCTGTAAAGGTTATAACCTTGTATTGCTTCCACTGTATTATCAAAGGTATTATCGAAGTGAGTTTCAGAGATAGTCAGAGTGTGAATGCCATCTGTTACTAGCAAATTATTGATTTCATGAACCTTGTTTCTTAAGCTATTAACGTGGGATATTTTGAGCAATTGTCTTCTGGGATGCTTACTTATCTTTATTGCTTTACTGGGAAGCTCAGTAGAAGTAGATATGCTCATGTTATTTATGTTAGTGCAGGGTAAGCTGCACACAGTGAACTTCCTCCTAGGGCACACTGGCTCAGTGCTAAGATCATAAATCTGGTTCATAGGCACATGATTACTGCATACAATAGCTGTAGGATCAGCAGAGGCATTCAGGACAGTTAGAAGAACATACATTAGGTTATTTACATTGTATCTACCAACGCCCCTGGTGTAATGTACATTTGTTGAAGCATTGTGACAACTCTGCGTCACAATGGTAGGGATTAACTGAGCTAGGCTTGGGTCATTGATAAATCATTGTCTCAACGCAGCCTTATAATGCTGTAAAAGCTGCCCAAAATCACGGCTGGCGAGAATGACCTGGAAATCCGCTCACTCCCACTCTTCACAGGATTCGGAGAACTCTTTATGAACAGGTGAGCGGCAGGATAACTTGAGCCCGTTGGGAAAACTAGTTTTTATTGAGTTTCTATTTCCCAAATTAACTCAAAGAATATCAGAATATCGATTTTTCAACAGCCGCTAATTAACCAGTTGCCTCTACCAATCTCTTTCTGGACGTCGTATAGCCCGTGAATCTGCACGGACCCGGGTCTCACCAATGAATTCGTACCACACCAATCTTAGTTGAATATTTATTTTTCTAAAAAGCTAAAATGATGATAAAAGATACACATAGACAAAACAAATTATAGGCTATTGATTAGAATATAGTATAACGGGCCAACACACTATGGCGCGTGTTACCCACAATGGGGATTTCAAAAGAGAGAATAAAAAGAAAGTACACAAGAGACATATACATTTGGGTGAATTTGTCAGCTATGCTATTCTAACCCTAGCCCTGCCCCAAACTGCTGCTCTTATGGGTCAGAATATAATGATGTAATTACGTGGGGATGATCTCCGAGGATTCTCTACGTGGATTGTTCAGCTGTTCGATGACGCACTTCTCCTGCGTACCTCCCTGCTCGTCCTCCCGATGTCAGTGTCCTTTTTGGCTTAGGAGTCTGTTCCCTCACCTTTTGCCCTGGAAGGGGTCTTCTGAGGACATACAGCTCTGTAGCTCAGAGCTCACAGCATAGGAATGAAACCCTTTAGATACCACGATTCGATGGGGAGATGGAGGCTATGTGGTTCGACTTGAATTCACCCGCTTAGACACAGCTACTCATCCGTAGCTTGGGTAGAAAAGGATTTCTTTGTCCTTAAACATGCATTGCGTTCTGGGTTCATTGACTTTTTAGACCTCGCTGCAGCTGGGGTCACGTAGTCCTCCTGTAAATTCTATACTCACAGGTTTTATACCCTTGGGTCAGAAGTGGGCGTAACCGCCTTTAGGGCAATTCTCTGGGCGTACCAAGTTAATGAGGCAAGGTCTAGATAATATTCAAATCCAATTTTAGACCACTAACTTAACATTTCATTTCCCCCAAAACATTCTCATTGATTTGGATATTTTCCATACAACGTACAATGTATAAACATCAAACATCTACTAGGAAAACTCTTCAATGTTTTCGTAATAACGTCATCTATTAACCTTTAATAACAAAACAAAAATGACATATATTTTCATATTCCATCTATCGTCATGACCACCATTGTGGCTGATGCAAACCATTGTTCCAAAGTCCCTTTATTTCATGTTTAATGTTCTGAGGCTGGTTCTCCATAGTAACAGGACAAAAGGAATTTGTTTGAGGCCTGAGATTTACCAGGGGCGTGAGGGGTCATAAAACCCCCCACATCTTCAGGCCCCTAGATCTCTCCTCCTCTGTTGGGGTTGAGAGATTATCTGTAGGGTTGTGGTCTCCTGTAACCTGACCTGATCAGGACAGTCATGACAATGTAAACATTCTACTCTGCGTTTTTCCCAGTTTCTTACGCAGGCTGGCGACCTTCATGATCAAGAAAGCCACCACAAGCCTATAGAAATTGCTGCATTGGAACTCCGAGTGATCCGGTTTGTCCCGAAACAAGGCGCAGTATATACAGCTCCTACAGTGTTGGAACCTTTCATTTATTTCTCCAGACAAAGAGGGCTCCATTGCAAAACTCATCTGGTACCAACTTCGTTAGCTCGATGGCTAGCAGCACAGCGTCTCTGTCAAGCAGGCTTCAATCTGTCTGCTAAGCGGGATTCCGAGACAAGAAATAGCAGTCCTAGCTGTTAAAAGCTAACCGCATCATGGAATTCATGCAAAAACAAGTTTGGTATTTGTATTTGAATAACGGTTTTGTTTTAATCAAAAATAGCAAACCAATTGTTTTCCAGCATACAATATTCAGCTACACACTCAGATGACGTATGAATGACTGCCATAAAGAGATCCACCGGAGATCTCTTTACGTTGCGCAAACCGTAAACCCGGGCCGGCCCAACTCTAATCAATTCTTAGAATATCAGGCACATTTTCACATTACGTTTTTTAGGGGGCTGGAGAACTACAGAGGCAACTTGAATTAACTCTGATTGCTTTTATTATAATTTTTACATTGCAAACAGTGAAATAATTGTTAATGTCACGAAGGGTATTGGATCCTGGCAAATGGGTACTGGAACGAAACGGGTTGCAGGATAAAGCTTAAATTAAGCACTGTAGCTAGCAAACGTTAGCTGACTACCTTTGCTTGTACGGGAGCGCTAAGTCTAGGACCAAACAGCTTCTACCCCCAAGCCATAAGACTGCTGAACAATTAATCAAATGGCCCCCGGACTATTACATTGACCCCTCCCCTCCATTTGTTTTGTACACTGCTGCTACTCGCTGTTTATTATCTATGCATAGTCACGCCACCCCTACCTACATGTACAAATTACCTCAACTATCCTCTACCCCACACACTGACTAAGTACTGCCTTACTTTAGTTTACTTGGTAAATAACTCTTCTTGAACTGCACTGTTGGTTAAGGGCTTGTAAGTAAGCATTTCACGGTAAGGTCTACACTTGTTGTATTCGGCGCATGTGACAAAAAAAAGTTTGATTAGATTTTAATTGAGTGAGTAAGACGTTTAAGTGTGTTAACCCTTGCAAGGCTGCCGGGCCCAGACAGCATCCCTAGCCACGTCCTCAGAGCATGTGCAGACCAGCTGGCTGGAATGTTTACAGATATATACAGTATATCACAAAAGTGAGTACACCCCTCACATTTTTGTAAATATTTGAGTATATCTTTTCATGTGACAACACTGAAGAAATGACACTTTGCTACAATGTAAAGTAGTGGGGTAGCCCAGTGGTTAGAGCGTTGGACAAGTCACCGAAAGGTTGCAAGTTCGAATCCCCGAGCTGACAAGGTACAAATCTGTCGTTCTGCCCCTGAACAGGCAGTTAACCCACTGTTACTAAGCCGTCAATGAAAATAAGAATTTGTTCTGAACTGACTTGCCTAGTAAAATAACAGTGTGAATTTTCTTGGGAGTTTTTCCTAGTCACCGTGCTGCTACACTTGCATTGCTTGCTGTTTGGGGTTTTAGGCTGGGTTTCTGTACAGCACTTTGATATATCAGCTGATGTACGAAGGGCTATATAAATACATTTGATTTGATTTAAGAATGTTTTTTATGCCTATAGCTCAGCCTTCAACAACATAAACAACACAACAACACATCATTAAGCTAGGGGCCCTGGGTCAGAACCACACCCTTTTCAACTGGGTCCTGGACTGCCTGACGGGCCGCGCAAGGTGGTGAAGGTAGGAAACAAAACCTCCACTACGCTGATCCTCAACACAGGGGCCTCACAAGAGTGAGTGCTCAGCCCCTCCTGTATTCCCTGTTCACCCATAACTGCATGGCAACGGACGCCTCCAACTCTATCATCAAGTTTGCAGACGACTCAACAGTAGTAGGCCTGATTACCAACAGCGATGAGACAGCCTACAGGGAGGAGGTGAGGGCCCTGGCGGAGTGGAGCTAGGAAAATAAACTCTCCCTCAACGTCAACAAAATGAAGGAGCTGAATGTGTATTTCAGGAGACAGCAGAGGGAGCACGCCCGCATCCACATCGACTGTACCGCAGGGAGAAGGTGAAAAGCTTCAAGTTCCTCGGCTTACACATCATTGACAATCTGAAATGGTTCACCCACAGACAGTGTGGTGAAGATGGTGCAACAGCGCCTCTTCAACCTTAGAAGGCTGAAGAAATTTGGCTTGGCCCCTAAGGCCCTCAGAATCTTTTACAGATGCACAACTGAGAGAATCCATTCGGGCTGTATCACCACCTGGTACGGCAACTGCACTGCACTGCAGGGCTCTCTAGAGGGTGGTGCAGTCTGTCTGACACATCACCGGGGGCACACTGCCTGCCCTCCAGAACACCTACAGCACCTGATGTCACAGGATGGCCAAAAAGATCATCAAGGACATCAACCACCCGAGCCATGGCCTGTTCACCCCACTATCATCCAGAAGGTGAGGTCAGTACAGGTGCATCAAAGCTGGGACCAAGAGACTGAAAAACAGCTTCAATCTTAAGGCCATCAGACTGGTAAATAGGCATCACTGGCCGGCTACCACCCGGTTGCTCAACCGTGCCAATTAGAGGCTGCTGCCCCATGTACAGAGACATGGAATCACTGGTGTTGAATTCTAGCTTGAAATATATTTATTCATGTTACCATTTTAGAAATGATTGATTACTTTACATGTATAATGAATGTATACAGCTCTGGAAACAATTCAGAGACCACTGCAAAATTATCTGTTTCTCTGACTACTGACAACATTTCTCCCAAATTCCAAATGACAACCGGTCAAAATAACAAAAAATATGCAGTGTTGTCAGACCTCAAATAATAAGTTCATATTCATTTTTAAACAACACAATACTAATGTTTTAACTTAGGAAGAGTTCAGAAATCAATATTTGGTGGAAAAAACCCTGATTTTCATTCACAGCTTTCATTTGTCTTGAAATGCTCTCCACCAGTCTTTCACATTGATGTTGGGTGACTTTATGCCACTCCTGGCACAAAAATTCAAGCAGCTCGGCTTTGTTTGATGGCTTGTGACCATCCATCTTTCTCTTGATCACATTCCATAGGTTTTCAATGGGGTTCAGGTCTGGAGATTGGGCTGGCCATGCCAGAGTCTTGATCTGGTGGTCCTCCATCCACAACTTGATTGACCTGGCTGTGTGGCGTGGAGCATTGTCCTGCTGGAAAAAACAATCCTCCGAGTTGGGGAACATTGTCAGAGCAGAAGGAAGCAAGTATTCTTCCATGACAACCTTGTACATGGCTTGATTCATGCGTCCTTCACAAAGTCAAATCTGCCCGATTCCATCCTTGCTGAAGCACCCCCAGATCATCAACGATTCTCCATCAAATTTCACATTGGGTGAGAGACCTGGAGAGGCCGACAAGCCACAGTGTCTCGCACCCACTGTGAAATTTGGTGAGGGATCAGTGATGATCTGAGGTTGCTTCATCAAGGCTGGAATCGGGAAGATTTGTCTTTGTGAAGGACTGGTGGAGGGTATGCCAAGACGCATGAAATTATCCTGTTGTACCCTTTTGCAACATAATCAGCTGGAGTAAAAATGCACTAGAGTTTAAAACAATCTGCACACTGGTAAACACTCCCATGTGTTCAGTGTATTAGTAATAAATGTGAGCCATTTATTTTAGATGCGATACCATAGCATTTTTTTTCACCAAAGTTTCTCCATTTTGCTTGGGAAGCCTGACACACATGCACTTGATTCGGTTGATAATGTGTTCTAGTGTGTATTCTTCAAGCTGCGGTAGCAAAGGGTTTTCAACACTTCTGAATTAGTCAGACGAAGTTCTGCCTCCATTCATTTTCAGAGGAGGCATGCGGGGAAAGGCGCAGGGGATTGTGGAAAGGTGCTGCGAGAACCCTACTAGCAGAGCGTAGGAAAAAGTTCAGTTCTGCCAAAGATGATGGATATACTGACAATATACACGTTTCTCCACCCTAACAATGGGAGACATCCAAAAAAAACGGCACGGAGGGCTATCTCACTCCCACCTATCCTTTCTTTGGATTGGTGGAGACATCTCATTATTGCAATCCTCTATTGAATATTTGATGAGGGTTGTTGATGTTAACTGCCGGTATTCAATGGAGAGAAACACTATCCTATTAGCTTCATAACATTACAGTTTTTCCCAGTTGTTTACACACTAAAACTGGCCAATGAGGCATAATGACTCAAACCTGTAACTTATGGAGCAGAACCACTGTCATGGATCCCTCCAGAACTTTCATTACGCACACCTGTCCCCTATTCCCACTGATTAGTGTTTGAATAAGTGCGCCCTTAGGTTTCCATTGAGCTGTCGTTTATTGTTACAATATCCGTTGGTGCGTGTGAGTACCTGTGCTGTGTGTTTTGGCTTTCGTGCCATTGTGGATTGCGCAGATGATTACGGGTCTTGTCCCGTGTGATAATTTTTAACATTTTACCTTTATTTAACCAGGTAAGCTAGTTGAGAACAAGTTCTCATTTGCAACTGCGACCTGGCCAAGATAAAGCATAGCAGTTCAACACATACAACAACACAGAGTTATCCATGGAATAAACAAAACATACAGTCAATAATACAATATAAAAAATATATATACAGTGTGTGCAAATGAGGTAGGATAAGGGAGGAAAGGCAATACATAGGCCATAGTGCCGAAATAATTACAACATAGCAATTAAACACTGGAGTGAAAGATGTGCAGAAGATGAGTGTGCAAGTATAGATACTGGGGTGCAAAGGAGCAAAATAAATCAAATAAACAGTATGGGGATGAGGTAGTTGGATAGGCTATTTACAGATGGGCTATGTACAGGTGCAGTGATCTGTGAGCTGCTCTGACAGCTGGTGCTTAAAGTTAGTGAGGGAGATATGAGTCTCCAGATTCAGTGATTTTGCAGTTCGTTCCAGTCATTGGCAGCAGAGAACTGGAAGGAAAGGTGGCCAAAGTACGAATTGGCTTTGGAGGTGACCAGTGAAATATACCTGCTGGAGCGTGTGCTACGAGTGGGTGCTGCTATGGTGACCTGTGAGCTGAGATAAGGCAGGGCTTTACCTAGCAGAAACGTGTAGATGACCTGGAGCCAGTGGGTTTGGTGACGAATATGAAGCGGGCCAGCCAACGAGAGCATACAGGTCGCAGTGATGGGTAGTATATTGGGCTTTGGTGACGAAACGGATGGCACTGTGATAGACTGCATCCAATTTGCTGAGTAGAGTGTTGGAGGCTATTTTGTAAATGACATCGCCAAAGTCAAGTAATGTGATCAGTAATGTAATTGTAACATGCAATATGCTATCAATTGGATTATGGTGTTTTAACATTATGATTCTTATATATTATAGTTAATGGGTCTTCCATTATACCTGTGTCATGACAGTGATGACTATAGTTGACTTCCTATAAAATATATAGGCCGACATGTAAAATGCACATGAATGGGTACTTTGGGTGAAGGAAATTGTATCTTTGACTTGCAAACATTTTGGTGCAAGTCTCTCTTCACCCACCATCAACACTAACAATCTCTGCAGTCCTCCTCCATGTCATTGACCTGATTTTCTCTCTGTATTCTAAAATGATTCTCAGCAAATAAACAAGGTATAATTGCACAACCTGTGGTGAAGTAAGCAAAGGCTCCACCCCTCAGATCAGAAGATTCTGTCTTTCAGGGGCCCATGAAGAGGGACCCCAGGCTGATCTTCTATTTTATTTAACCTTTATTTGATTTAACTAGGCAAGTCAGTTAGGAACAAATTCTTATTTTACAATGACGTATCTAAATGAGAGTAAAGTTTAAACTGGGAATTTCTGAAGCTGTACTTATTTCTACCAAGTGCATTGAACTATAAAATGAATACACCAACACTGACAAACATTTGTATTGGTTCTATTTCATTAAATCAGTGGACAAGACAATCATCTGTAGGCTATGGGCTATTCATGTTAAATTGGCAACAGTAATGCAACACGATAGAATCGGATGCTTGAGGAAAAAAACGGATTATAAATAAAACACATTTAGTCTCAGTAGAAAGTTGAAATACATTTGCTACGATGGGTTTGTGTCACATCATACTGGTAGCTAAATCGTATTTTTTCATTGGTTACGAGTGAGTAAGTTTACATGCACAGTAATAACTTGATATGAAACTGATTGTGACAATATTATGCAACGGTCATGTAAACACCTTACTCTGCTTATTTTAATCCGCGAAAGGTGACATCGAAGTAAGCATATGCTGATTAAAACACCTGTTTTTCTAAGCAATATTTCGAATTATTAGGACATGTTTGGGAAATCCTGATTTACCGTGGAGCAATTACAAGTGGCGAAAACCCTGTATAAAAAGAAGCAGACATCAGCATGCCAAAAGCGCGGACGCAATTCGAGGCGAAATTACGCGCATCCGAGGCTGTTTTTGGTTTCACTTCCTCAAAGAACCAGTACTGTGTTCAGTGTTTTTTTCCCCTCCTGACATTGAGACACGACTAGATTCCTATTCTAACGGTCATAGAGAAACGTTTTGTTATTATCCCGTCGCACGCTATTTAATGGTTTAATAACCATGACTGGAGTTTGTTTTTGAAGAGAGACGTAGTTACCGAGTTTTTCCGCCGCGGACTAGGACAGCGCGGATAAGAACAATGCTATCAAAGGTTCTGACGGTATGTATAGGCAGCCCATATACGTATACCGTACGCGATAGCCATAGACTACTATAATGTATTTTATCCGTACTGTTGGATCATTTTCTCCTAACTGATTACCTGACTAGAATTACTTACATTTTCCAGTAAATACAGGCAGCTGAAGCCATGCATATTATGGGCTCCAGTGCCGAAGAAGCCCGTGCTGGACTAACGGGCCATGTGTCCACTGTCCAACTGCTCACGTTGCACCGTGAGCTACTAGTTTCCCAAGTGAAGAGCACGCAGTGCATTCTGGATAACCTCCTACAAAGTGGCTTTCTGTGTATTGAGGATACAGAAATCATCCAGCGCTCAGCCACCAAGACAGACCAGGTAATTTACCATAGGAGGGTTTCAGAGAGGATACATGTCCATTTGGACAACACACATTAAATGACAAAGTACCCATCACAAAGACATGCTCTTGCATTAACAAATAGCTTACTAGGCCCAAAATAAAATTGACTAATTGATTATAAGATGAGAAAGTATAAAGACAAGACTTGATTTTGCAATACAATGGCATTTGGTATGTTGCCAGTATCTTATCTGTGAAAAATCCTGTTTGGCCACATTAATCAAAATGTGGAAAGTAATATTAATTAAATATGAATCACTGGTAAGTAAATATGATTGCCATTGTGCAGGTGTGTGAAAGGGGAAACTGTTAGCTGTCAAATTATTATTGAATCACTGTAAAGTAAATATTATTTACTTATGATTGACATGGCGCAGGTGCGTAAAATCCTGGAATTGGTCCAAAGCAAAGGGGAGCAGGCATGTGAATACTTCCTATATATTCTCTACAAAGTTTATGATGCATACATAGACCTCCAACCATGGCTTAAAGAGATCAACTACCAGCCACCAGACTTCATACAGGACATACCAGTGAAGAACACGGACCCTAGTAAGTATGTCAGTAAACTGTATGGTGCTGCACTTCATATGTGTTATTGGAATTTTACTTAACAATAAAAAAAATACAGTGCATTGACAATGTAAGCTATTAGAGAATCACGGAGGAAACTACTGTATATTTTGGCTGAATATCCGTGGTTGAGAATGAGACTCCAGTTTATTCTCCCTACCCCCCTCCTCTCAGTTAGTAGGTACTGTGACAAGCTGAGGCAAGAGCTGGGCCGAGACACACGCTTCATTGCATCCTACACCAAGCAAGAGGAAACCCTGCTGGAGGAGCTCTATACAGACACCCTGATGGAGCTCCTGAATGACCGCAATGAGAGCCTTGGCCACCTGGAGGGTCTGGAGCAGCTCCTGGGAGAGCAGGGTGTCTTTAACCCACAGGCAGAGACGGTGCTCATCACAGGGGACGCTGGGGTGGGCAAGTCCATCCTCCTCCAGAAGCTCCAGAGGCTGTGGTCCAATAGGGAGCTGGAACAGACAGACGCCATGTTCTTCTTCAAGTTCCGCTGTAGGATGTTCAGCACATTCAAGGAGACAGACGAGATCTCACTCAGAGACCTGCTTTTCAAATACAACTGCTACCCCGACCAAGATGCAGACAATGAGGTGTTCAGCTACATCCTCCGCTTCCCCGAAAAGGTTCTCTTTACGTTTGACGGCTATGATGAGATCCATGCTGATCTGGACCTGGAGAACATGCCTGAGGTGGTTTCTCCAGAGGAGAGGACTCACCCACTTCTGGTGCTCATTAACCTGCTCTGTGGGAAGCTGCTCAATGGTTCCCGGAAAGTCCTTACTGCTCGGACAGGCACCGAGGTCCAGAGCAGGGTGATCCGGAAGAGGGTGGCACTGCGTGGGTTCTCTCCGGCCCACCTTCAAACCTACACCAACCTACACTTCAAAGAGCAGGAGCACAGGGACCTGGTCTCAGTCCAGCTGGATGCCAGCCCCGACCTCTGTGGCCTCTGCTCCATCCCCCTCTTCTGCTGGATCGTCTTCAAGAGCTTTAAACACCTGCACTCAGTCTACGACGACTTTGAGTTGCCAGAGGCTTGCGTGACCCTCACTAACATATTCCTTCTGCTTTCTGAAGTCTTCTTCAGCCGGGGGGCCGCTCCCCCACCGGGCCTCCTGACGAGAAACACCAGGTGCCCCGCTGATACCTTCAGGGCAGGGTTGAGGCCACTGACAGCCTTCTCCAAGCTGGCTCTGCTGGGCATGGAGAGAGGAGGATTTGTGTTCGACCAGGAGGTGGTGACCTCCTGTGGCCTGACTGAGGACGACCTTCAGGTGGGTTTCCTCCGACCGGTCAGCCGCTACGATGCCTGTGGAAACCCTTCTACCTTTGAGTTCTTTCATCTCACCCTACAGTCCTTCTTGGCTGCATTCTCCCTGGTTCTGGACGAACACGCCAGCGAAGGGAACATCCTCAAGTTCTTCACCGAGTGCAGCAGGAGGGACAACACATCTTGTTTATCATGTGTCTTCCCCTGCATCGGTGGCTTCTCCAAACCCAGGGGAAAGGACCCGTTCAAGACCAACGAGCATCTCCAGTATGCCAACCTCTTCCTGTGTGGACTGCTGTCTAAGGCCAATGCCGGCCTGCTGGAGCACATGGTTCCTCCAGCGCTACTGAAGAGGAAGCGAGCGGTCCTCAAGTCCTACCTGTCCACCAGCGTGAGGTCCCACCTCCGCGGTCTGCCACTCCACAGCACAGAGCAGGAGGGCAGCAAGATGCATGTCCTGCCCAACTTCCTGTGGATGCTGCGCTGCATCTTCGAGACAGGAAGTAAAGAGGTGGCCCAGCTGACTGCGAAGGGCATCACAGCTGACTACATCAAGCTGGGCTACTGTAATGTGTTCTCTGGCGACTGCAGTGCCCTCAACTTTGTGCTGCAGCACCGGCGGAAGAGGCTAGGGGTGGACATGGACAACAACAACATCAGTGACTATGGGGTCAAGCAGCTCAGACCTTCATTCAGTAAAATGACTGTGGTGAGGTGAGGAATTAGGAATATATGCAGATGGAAACACTATGTACTTTATGCCACTGTTTACATGAAAGGTGCACTTGTTTACAAATAACAAATAATTTCTTACTGCTATAAAAAAATACTAGTAAAACTCTAACTTTTCATCTAAATGAGTTTTTCCATTTCAGGTTGTGTGTCAATCAGATCTCAGACAGCAGCGTTGAAGTATTGGCTGAGGAGCTTATCAAATACAGAGTGGTGGAGGTTTTGGGGTGAGTCAGTGTCTATCAGGGTCAACTTGCCTGTCGAACTTTAGTACTGTATTATGCTGTATAACAAATTCATATAACGTGACTGTATTTCTGTTGTCTTGATTTTGCAGACTTTACAATAATCTCATTACGGACATCGGAGCCAAGCTAATCGCTCATATCATTGAGGAATGTCCTAAGTTAAGAGTCGTCAAGTATGTAAATTAGTATGTCCAATCAATTATATAATTACTTGTGTATGAATTAAAATGTTTATTTTTGTCACTTTGATTTGTTCAAAGGGTTGGCAGCAACAAGTTCACCAGTGTGGGTGGCAAGTATCTGGCCAGTGCCATTCAGAAGAGCACATCTATCTTTGACGTGGGGTAAGTGTACTATTACAATATTTTTTTTATTTATTTAACAGAGTGCATGGGATGGATTGTTCCTGTTTTTCAGAATGTGGGGGAACCGTATTGGTGACGAAGGAGCAAGAGCATTCGCAGAGGCCCTGAGGAATCACCCAAGTCTTACCAACCTCAGGTGAGATGGATGGCAAGATATGTCATCGTTATCACTTCTCTTTATAAGTATGTGGCACTGATTGTGCCATGTATTTCAGTTCTCCCACAACTGCGGTTGAGGTCAGAAATAAGGAAGTATAACCTATTGGTCTATCATTTTCCTAACGCACATTCAGTTACTGAACTCCCTAACTCACAAACACTGAAACTACAGTATCTATTTTACACTATCACTCTGCCTCATAGTAATATCATTACCTAAAGTAATACAGTATACTTATGTACTACTAAAAGTAATTATATTTCTATTCTCTTCTCTCCCTTAGCCTCTCAGCCAATGGCATCACTTCAGAAGGTGGGAGGCACTTGGCCGAAGCACTAAAATGCAACACTATGCTCAGAATCTTCTGGTAGGACAATCTTATTTATACATCAAATTCCTGTGACAGAATTTGTCTCTGATATTTAATGTGTATTTGTGCTTTGGAGTTAACAGTTTAAATGTGTGTTGTGGTGTTCTAGGTTGGTGCAAAACGAGTTGTCAGATGATGTAGCACCAGACATGGCAGAGCTGATCAGATCCAACACGGGTCTATCTCACCTCTGGTAAGGCAGGCCCCAGTCTCAACACACTCCCAACAACCAATAACGAAGTTTAGCCTCAGAATTAACCAGAAAGTGAACAAAATTTATTTCTGAATGTGAATAAAAGTTAGCTGGTTAACCTAGTGATCCCTCTGGTCCATTCTGCGCAGGTTAATCAATAATCAGCTGACAGTGGATGGAATCAGACAGCTGTCAGAGGCTCTCTCCCACAACACATCACTCAAAGAGATCTGGTGAGTGTACGCAATGTGACGCAATGTCGCTCATTTAAAGGCACATTACTCATTTTTTTGTGTCAGGTTAATAATAGTATTTGATATATTCCTTTGACCCATTTGTATTTCAAAACATCTTTCACCATTTCCACTTTGTAATGGTTGTGGGTCTTTTATTGTATTGCTGATTATGATGTGCTCTGTCATCACTCACCCACAGTTTGAAAGGAAACTGTCTTTCTGAAGAGGAAGAGAAGCTGTTTGAGGCTGAGGGAAGGCTCCGCTTCCACTGAGGAGACAGAACTGAGCTGGAGAGTGTGTAGATTGGTCACGTTTGTTACCGAAACTTACAAGTTATTTGTGTTTTCTTGCATACTGCATTTTGTAAATATTTGAACATACTGTATTAGCTAGGTGTTTCTGGCATATGGGTAAAAGCCTTGACTACTGGCTGTAAGCGAATGAGTGACGCGAGTTTGGAACAATACTGGCTGTATACAAGGGTCAGCCAATCGTTCACATAACAACAGAATGCAGCACGCGACTGAAGAGAGAAGAGACAACCAACCTGCTAGTGACAGCATCAGCACGCACGCCCCGGAAAGACCGCGGAGAGTAGAAAGGCAGTTTGTCAGTTACAGCAGCGCATCCCCTGGACGATAAAGAAGAGGTGAGAAACCTGACCACGGTGATGTGGGTGATAAGGTGATGAAGCGTACTTCATGAGCTGTAACAGAAAAACAGCTGTTATTTGGGAAGTTTGAGGTGAGTGAGAAAGTGTGATGGAACAGGTATTAGCATTTTTTAGTATATTACTATCTGGATCTAATTCTCCCGTTAGCTAGCCAGAGAAATGTTGAGCAACATTTGCCAACTTAACTGATCAAATAATTGTGTTGTTTATGGTGTGAGAATTAGCTGGCTACTAAAGTCAGACAACATCAGATGAGCTAACGTTAGTAACGTTAACCTAACCAATTCGCTATACTACTAACTCGTATACGACTCCTTGCCGTTCAAGTTATAACGCGTTTGTTGCTTACTGAACCCTGGCAATCTGTGTGAAATGTTGACTAGCTAACGAACGAACTACTAAGGTTTTCAAACTACAGCATGTGGTTCATTTTCAGAATGAGAGAATGAGGTGAAAATGAGGTGTTGCTTGTTTAAAAAGTGCATGCAGCGATCAAGTGTAGCTGGGCCTGGCTTAAGCTGGATGCATTTACATTACATTTACATTTAAGTCATTTAGCAGACGCTCTTATCCAGAGCGACTTACAAATTGGTGAATTCACCTTCTGACATCCAGTGGAACAGCCACTTTACAATAGTGCATCTAAATCATTAAGGGGGGTGAGAAGGATTACTTATCCTATCCTAGGTATTCCTTGAAGAGGTGGGGTTTCAGGTGTCTCCGGAAGGTGGTGATTGACTCCGCTGTCCTGGCGTCGTGAGGGAGTTTGTTCCACCATTGGGGGGCCAGAGCAGCGAACAGTTTTGACTGGGCTGAGCGGGAACTGTACTTCCTCAGTGGTAGGGAGGCGAGCAGGCCAGAGGTGGATGAACGCAGTGCCCTTGTTTGGGTGTAGGGCCTGATCAGAGCCTGGAGGTACTGCGGTGCCGTTCCCCTCACAGCTCCGTAGGCAAGCACCATGGTCTTGTAGCGGATGTAGAGGATTACAATTGTACACTTTAGAGGCGAAAGGAACACCACACACTTGACCCTATTTCTCACTTTGTCAATACAGTGGATAACAAGGGGTATGCCAGGTGTACTGTCTGCCTGAAAGAGATCAATTATGCCAACAAAGGGTATCATGCTCTGCTGGAACATTGTAGAACAGATGTCCACAGGCTTAAAGTGTACAATTGTAATAATGTGCAGTGTAGCCCAAAGATTTAGCTTATGCTGTGTTGAATTTGACAGTAACACTTGTGTGTGAGTGAGGGGGGATTATTAACATTTTTACTCAGTGAACATTATTTTTGCAAGTGTGTAACCTTGTGCACTTGATCAATGTCTACTATAGTGGCCACTATAATAGAGTGAAAATAGAATGACTGTTTGTTTCATTCTATTTCTACGTGAAGATTTTTTTTTTTTAAGTGTAATATGTCGCTGTGTGTGTGTGTGTGTGTGTGTGAGGTCACAAGTGTTCTATTATAAAGGCTGTCATGGCTAACTGCAATATTGTATTGTTTTTTCCCAAGACTTGTTGTTTGCAGTAAAGTCTAGGCAATAAATAACATTGAATTGCTTTCTTTACATTTTTTAGCCGTGAGTTAGGTTCACATTAACCACTTTATATTTTACACACAGACTGATAACGTAAATCATATTCTTTGTTGTTTAATTAGTTAAAACCTGCATTTCCCCCTAGCAGGGATTTTTTGCATGTTTCAGTGCAAAAAAATAGTCATCTTTTTCGGCCCTCACCAGTTTGCATCCCTGATCTATGCATAGCTACTTCACCCCTACCTACATGTACAAATGACCTCTAACCTGTACCCCCGCACACTGACTTGGTACCGGTACCCCTTGTATAAAGCCTCGTTATTGTGTTACTTGAATTTTTTTTTTTTTACTTTAGTTTATTTGGCAAATACCTTCTTAACTCTTCTTGAACTGCACTGTTGGTTAAGGGCTTGTAAGTAAGCATTTCACGGTAAGGTCTACACTTGTTGTATTCGGGTCATGTGACAAATACAGTTTGATTTGATTTGAAACTGCTTTTGTCGACGAAAGGAAATACTTTACTGGTGCTGAATTGCAGTATTGAAATTATCCTGCACCACAACAGAGCCCAGTGTAAATAAACAGAATTTTATGCGGTGCCTGCAATTAACTGGAGATTAGGCCACTGCTCTCAAACCTCCCTTATCATCAACCCTCACCCCTCTGATTTCTCTGCCTCATTCCCTTATTCTTGTATATTGGCCAGCACTGTATCTGTATGACACATACAGACAGTCATGTTATGGTCAGTTTGTGGTCATGGTGACTAATGAATATAGGTTAGCAGGCGATGACAAGGAACAAACAAATAGAGGAAGACAGGACATCACACAACTTCCATATACACTACCGGTCAAACGTTTTAGAACACCTACTCATTCAAGGGTTTTGTCAATTGTACCGCAGAAATGGAACCTAAATCACAGAGGATAGATGTTGTGGTAGCAGCTGCAGAGAAGTAACTGGGTGTATGAGATTTTACTGCAACCCCCCACCCCAAAGATATATATATATATTTATACACACAGTACCAGTCAAAAGTTTGGACACCTACTCATTCAAGGGTTTTTCTTTATTTTTAAAAATTATTTTCCACATTGTATAATAGTGAAGACATCAAAACTATAGAATCATGTAGTAACAAAAAAAGTGTTAAACAAATAAAAATATATTTTTTATTTGAGATTCTTCAAAGTAGCCACCCTTTTCCTTTGATGACAGCTTTGCACACGCTTGACATTCTCTCAACCAGCTTCATGAGGTAGTCACCTAGAATACATTTCAATTAAAAGGTGTGCCTTCTTAAAAGTAAATTTGTGGAATTTCTATCCTTCTTAATTCATTTGAGCCAATCAGTTGTGTTGTGACAAGGTAGGGAGGGTATACAGAAGAGAGCCTTATTTGGTAAAAGACCAAGTCTATATTATGGCAAGAACAGCTCAAATAAGCAAAGAGAAACGACAGTCCATCATTACTTTAAGACATGAAGGTCAGTCAATACGTAAAATGTAAAGAACTTTTAAAGTTTCATCAAGTGCAGTCGCAAAAACCATCAAGCGCTATGATGAAACTGGCTCTCATGAGGACTGCCACAGGAATTGTCCTTTCAACAGGACAATGACCCAACAGGCAGTGTAAGGGCTATTTTACCAAGAAGGAGAGTGATGGGGTGCTGCATCAGATGACCTGGCTTCCACAATCCCCCTACCTCAACCCAAATTGAGATGGTTTGGGATGAGTCGGACCGCAGAGGGAAGGAAAAGCAGCCAACAAGTGCTCATCTTATGTGGGGTCTCCTTCAAGACTGTTGGAAAAGCATTCCAGGTGAAGCTGGTTGAGAGAATGCCAAGAGTGTGCAAAGCTGTCATCAAGGCAAAAGGTGGCTATTTGAAGAATCACAAATATAAAATGTAGTTTGATTTGTTTAACACTTTTTTGGTTACTACATGATATGTGTTATTTCATATTTTTGATGTCTTCACTATTATTCTACAATGTAGAAAATAGTACAAATAAAGAAAAAACCTTGAATGAGTAGGTGTTCTAAAATTTTGGACCGGTAATGTAACTTTTCAATGACTGTTGAGAAAGCTTCTGCCATAATGCATTGAAAGTGAAACACTCATCCACCAATACACACTGTAAGTCACACTAGTACAATTAAAAGAATGTGCTCCAAAAATGTTGCTCTTTTAATTTCAAATTCTGTACATATTTTTTTACATAAATGGAATGTTATAACATACTGTATGTCTAAATAGTTTCTAAAATAACATTTCTAGGTATGTACTGTCGGCCTGTCTCTGAAGTACCTTGGGAGGTATAACCCAAATAAAAATAGTTTCCTTCACCTCTCAACTATTACATGAATGCCCTACTACACCTCTACCTTCATTCAAGCAAGCTCATCCCCAACTAGTAATCATCTACAGTATGTTTGCTGTCATGGTATATTATAGTATCATGAACAGAACATCAAGTATAGCTACCTGATGACATATGTGTGTTCTCTAACACATCACACATTCATATATGTTGACTGTTTTAAACACTGCTTCTTCACAAGTCCATCCATACGGAGCTTTTCAACACGGTAGATTTGGATAGACATCGATCCGATTGGATTGATATGGGCTCAAATTGGCAACTGTAGCATAAGCAGCAAAACCAAAATATTTACACAAAATGACCATATAACCCCCTCCTTTACCACTGGCCTGACATCCAAACTGAATTCTCTACAGTAAACACATTAGGTGCTAGGCTGCCTCCCCACTTGCCCCCCAAAGAAACTCAAACATCCCAAATAAAAGACTAACAAAACTGAAATGGGGGTCAAATGTGATTTAAAACTGATTATAGCTACAGTAGATCATATAAGGCTGTTCTGGTAGGCTAGCTAGGGAGGATCCTCGTGCTACACACATACCCATGACAATAAGGGCATATTGTACACATACAGTAGTATGCTTCACAATCGTGAGCCATTCGACAACATTTCATTACACTTACAGTACAGTAGCCATGGTACAAACCATGCGGTTAGACCAGATATTCTAGTTTCGGACCAGACATTCTAGTTTCTCCCTCATTGATGTGCAATGAGGAGAAACTCCGATCTGGATTTAGATTAAACTTTATTAGCTATAGTACATGATGACAAATGGGGAAACAGTCCATTTGGGTGGGGGATTTTTATTGTCCCAATTCCAAAGTGCTTTATGCCTCGCTGTACTTCTTGAAAAATAAATTGTTAGCAGCATCTTTTAGAGACATGATGATGGCACTTTTGGAGAAACCACAGTTAATATAGTGTAACTGACCCAGTAGCCACGGTAACACTATCTTTAGTATATCCATACCATAATACCCAGATCCCCTATTAATGCTCTTTGTTAATTTGTCTGACTGGTCGTTATAAGTTTGAATTGGGAAAACAATATAAATACTATTGATCTTATTCCTTGATATGTCATAATAATATACTATAATCTAAAATCCCTAAACTGTGGAGATGAAAAACCTCCACAATGATTGTGAAAAGCATAGCCATTTAAAAGCCTTTTGTCTTATTCATTGAATTTGTCTATCAGTTTCTTACTCTGCCCTTATTCGCAACCCAATGGTGAAGATGGAGGTCTAGTATACTTGTGTACTCGTTAGCAGCACATCCTGGGAAAGCTCTCAAAACATTAAAGAGAACAACAGCAAGGCCTTGTTTAAATATTACAACACAGGGTTGCTGGAAGCTGAAATGTATTAGATAGGAAATGTGTAAAACCTTCAAACACGTTGACAAAGTTTCAGGGGATCCAACATTCTAATGATAACTTTTTTGAAGACGTCAGTAATCCCCTTATTCTGATTGGCTTTGGCATGGAGCTCCACCAATCGTCTACTTCCTGCCCCGCCCTCTCACCTCTACTGTGATAGGCTGATAGATTGATTGGTAGATGATTATGATTGGGTAAAAGGTGTGCTAGCTCAGGCAGCTATTTGAAACAGCACTGAAATGGACAAACATGAATAGAAGACATAGTTATTCATGTCATTCTCTTTGCATTAAGGCCCAACTTAGTTTCACTACAACTCACACATACATACACAGATATGCAATTACACCATTATGTCAAAACCTGCACACTTAAAATAAAACAATTTGCATAATTATAACTGCTAAGTCTCATGATGATAAATAAAGATTACAAGTCAAAGTGAGTGAGTGAGAGAAGAGGATGGGTGCGTGAACCCTGTAGAAGGCTAGAGTATATACACCACATAATATCAACGGGCCCTTGGGGGAGGGGGATATCTGATCTGGGGTCAGCACATTGTAGCCTGGATCCCAACTGAAATGCTCCTCTTTACAATTGCCAAACTGAAGATGTACAGTCAAACACAGTGAAACACAGTAATTCAGTTGGGATTCAGGCTAAGCACAGAGGGCCTCATGTCCCAGTCAGACAGCTATTAATGCTACAAAAACTAAGATTAACGTTCTCACTCCAGAGAAGTGCCTGCTGGGAGTTGTAGTTGCCACTAGCCGAGCCACACGCTTCTGGTAGCACAGTCCAGTTCACATCTTGTTGCTACCACAGAGGCATTGAAGGGTTATGAGTTAGATAGCTCGTCAGAGGAAAGGAGAGCATGAGAAACAGAGAGCGGGACAGCATATAGCAGGGCACTTCTAATTTCAGTGTGGCTAGCAGCTAGCAGCATGTCCCAGTGGAGTAAAGGTTAGAGTTAAGCAGAGTTTCACATTCAGCTGAGTCTGGCTCTCTGCTGGGTCTCTCTCCATCTGTCGTCATCCAGTCAACAACACACAGGGGGAAGGGCTAGGGAGGGAGGATTTAGTATAGACTGATACCTGACCTCCCGCCCTCTGTCCCCCACCCACCATTCACACTGTTCTGTTGTCCTGACTCTGCCTTGGTAGGCCAGGATCCGAAGGTGAAGGCACTGGTAGACAGAGTTGGTGAGGATGGGGAAAGAGTGGGAGAGGGGGATGAGGACTGACTTCCCCCTCTCCCCTCAGCTTGCTCCCCGAAATGTCCAGGTGTACAATCACTCAGACCAAACAGATGGTTTGCTGTCCAATAACACAGGAGGAGGGAATTCCAAGTCACAGTAGCCCTGGAGCTCAGCCAATCACAGCAGCTCAATCACTGAGGCACGGCCAATGGGATGGAATGCAAAATGTCTGTGGGTGGCATATACAGCCGTTCCATTGATGCAGCAGAGTGAGAGGGCGTGTTGAGAGCAACAGATTTTCCTGATTGGATAGTTGTGCAAAAGAGGTGTTGTGTCTTCCCTCAACATCAGGCTGTCGGATAAGTCTGTCTGTCTGTCTGTCTGTCTGTCTGTCTGTCTGTCTGTCTGTCTTTGAGGACAAAGCAGAGGTTGGTTGTATTTGTGAGTTTGTGTCTGTCTGGTCTTGTCTTGGAGCAGATTGTGTGTGTGTGTGAAGATAAAGAGATAGATCAGCATTAAATGTAGTTTCCCTGAAAATTTCTTTTAATGAGATTTGGCACACTGCGGTACTTGACTGGTTTGAGTGGAGGTGTTGAGGGCTGTTGAGACATACTGGAGGTGGTGGGGGTAGAGGGGTAGGGTCAGGGGTCAGTTCTGTACTGGCCACAGAGTCACAGGGAAGGGGATGGGATTCACATTGAGGACTGTTGTTATTGGAACAGATCACTCTTCTTATCGAGGAAGTAAGAAACCTGCAGCGAGGAAAAACAACAGAAATCTGAATATACTGAGGGCTACAATGTGATGCTGAAACAGAACAATAGAAAGAAAGAACTCGACTGAACTAAAGGGTATAATACTGTATCATATTCTTCCTGTTTTGTGTCAATACAGTACTGCATTTCCGTTTGGGGAATTCTACAGCGGAAACTTTTAAGTTTCCCACAGAATATTAAAGTGACTTATCACAATAATGCATCAACATAAACAACACTCAGGAAATGTGGAATTTACCTGTGAAGAAAATACATATTAATATATAATTTACCTGTGGAGTAAAGTAGCGAGGCCCTTTAGTCTGAGGGATGTTCTGGACACGATCTGTTCACCTCAAACCACTCATCAATACAGCTGACAGAGAGAAAACAGGAGACACAGTCAGGGAGAACATAGCACATACTACATACAGTGCATTCGGGAAAGTATTCAGACCCCTTTTTCCCCCCAAAACGATTCCACGTTACAGCCTTATTCTAAAATGGATGAAATCATTTTTTTCTTCATCAATCTACACACAATAACCCATAATGACAAAGTGGAAACAGGTTTTTAGGGATAGGCATCCAGCTAGCGGGACACCAGTCGACAACATCTGGTGAAATTGGAGGGCGCACAATTCAAATAAATAATCCTAATATTAAACATTCATGAACATACAAGTATCTTATATAATTTAAAAGCTTAAATTCTTGTTAATCTAACTGCGTTGTCCGACTTACAATAGGTTTTACAGCGAAAGCATACCATGCAATTGTCTGAGGACGGCGCCCCACATCAACATATTTTCCAAACAGCACAGGCTTCTTAAAATCACAAATAGCGATTAAATAAATCACTTTCTTTTGAAGATCTTCCTCTGTTTGCAATCCAAAGGGTCCCAGCTACAACATGAATGGTCATTGTGTTAGATAAAATCCTTGTTTATATCCCAAAAAGTCTGTTTAGGGGGACAAAATGGTGCCGTAGAGAAAACACTGTGTTTCAGCGAGCTCCCGTGGCATTCGTTAATGTATATTTTTACTTTAATCTCCTATCTTGAAAAAGTGGTAGAATTGACTAAATAAGTTATCCTACAATGAGTCTTGACGGCTATTTATCAAAAATCTCCGACAACATGCCCAACAGAACTACTAAGAACTCGACCAAAACCACCATCCCAGTAGATGTGCAGGAGGAGCTAGCTAATGTTAGCGAAGCTAGCACCATTGCGGATCCAGGCACAATGGACCTGGTGATTCAAAAGATGACTGATAACATTACTAAAGTGATCGATGTTAAGATAAGAACGGTCTTGGAAGCAATAGCAGACCATTAAGCTGAACTACAGAGGGTTGTCAAACGTGTTGATGAGGAGGAAGGAAGAATTGCTAGAGTGGAAACTTCAACTACATCTATGGACACTAAAATAAAAGCACTTGAGAAACAGGTGTGCGAAATGGCGGAGCACATTGATGACTTGGATAATCGAGGACGCAGATGCAATATTCGTGTTGTGGGACTCCCGGAAAATTCTGAAGGGACACGTTCAGTAAATTTTTTTGAGGAATGTGGTAATGCTTCACTCTCTCCTCAAGCTAAGTCACTTAAAGCTATTTGTGATGATCTGGGGTATGCTGATGTTTGGAGAACTTTTCATCCCTCCAACAGAGAGTTCACTTTAATCTCTGGACCTCAAGAATGTCAGATTAGAATAGATTACTTCTTTATGCCCAGGACATCTTTGCAGTCTGTTTTATCCGCTAGGATAGGAAGCATAGTCATATCTGATCATGCTGAGGTGATCCTGGACATAAAACTCAGCGGGGCATCCAATCTGTCAAGACATTGGAGGTTGAATACAACCATTCTTAAAGACCATACATTCACATCATATTTTATTACAGAGTTTAAAGCGTTTTCTCTATTAACTCTCAATCAACAGATAACCCCTCGCTCCTTTGGGAAACCTGTAAAGCGTACGCCAGGGGTCTGATTATGTCATACACAGCCACTAAGAGACAGAAAGAGCGTGAAAAGCAAAACACATTAGAGGGTGAATAGAAAGAGAGCTGACTCTCAGTCAATTGTTACTATTACTGATTCTGATGGCAATCATTTATATGAAAATAAATTGATAAATGACTAATTTAAGAAATTTTATGCAAACCTTTATGTCTCAGAACTGCCAAAGGATGCACCCAAATTAATGGAGAACTTATTTTCTAAGATTGAGCTCCCTACTATCTCCGAAGAACAGAGGTCTCTCCTTAATGTCCCTATTACCGAGGAAGAGATAATGTTCGCAATTAAGAATCTGCAAAATGGTAAGGCCCCAGGACCAGACGCGTTTTGTAGTGAGTTCTATAAAGAGTTCCATGGCCTGTTCCTTGAGCCATTGCGTGATATGTTTAACCACTCATTTTCAAATGACCAGCTCCCTCAAATGCTGAGAGAAGCCAACATATCACTTACTCTCAAAAAGGGAAAATGTCTTGTTCCTCGTACAGACCAATTTCCCTTCTAGAATAGAAAATTGCTTTCTAAAATTCTAGCCACAAGACTAGAGGACTCACTGCCACTAATTGTGAAAGGAGACCAAACTGGCTTCATTAAGGGCCGTAAATCATGCAACAATGTGTAAGTCGCTCTGGATAAGAGCGTCTGCTAAATGACTTAAATGTAAATGTAATGTCAGGCGGCTTCTTAATGTAATTCAAGCCTACCAACAAAGTGCTATGGATGGTCTTGTGCTCTCCCTAGATGCTGAGAAAGCATTTGATCGTGTGGAGTGGTCTTACCCATTCTTTGCTCTAAATAAATTTGGTCTAGGGGACAACTTTATAAAATGGGTGAAAGTTTTATATGATGATCCTCAGGCTGCTGTCCTTACTAATGGGCTAAGGTCAAATAGCTTCTCTATACACAGAGGTACCAGACAGGGCTGTCCTTTGTCCCCTCTCCTATTTGCACTCGTTATGGAACCACTGGCCGAGGCCACCAGGGTAACGCCTGCTATACCGGGGCTGCTCATTGGTGATGTTCACCATAAAATAAGCCTGTATGCTGATGATGTCCTGATATTCATCTCTAGTCCCGAGACTTCAATTACATCTTTTATTAATATTATTGAATTATTCAGCGAATTCTCAGGCTACAAGATTAACTTAACTAAATCAGAGGCTATGCCACTTGGTAACCTTCACTCTGTACCTAATACTTCTCCCCCCTTCCCTTTTAAATTGTCTCCCTCAGGATTTCTGTATCTGGGTATATTTGTAACTCCTAAATTCCAGCAAATGTACAAAGCTAATTTTGTTCCCTTGTTTGCTACAATAAGACAGGATCTGGAGCGCTGGAACTCTCTCCCAATATCTTGGTTAGGTAGAATATCCCTCTTGAAATGAACATTTTACCTAGACTACTTTACATTTACATTTACATTTAAGTCATTTAGCAGACGCTCTTATCCAGAGCGACTTACAAATTGGTGAATTCACCTTCTGACATCAGTGGAACAGCCACTTTACAATAGTGCATCTAAATCATTTAAGGGGGGTGAGAAGGATTGCTTTATCCTATCCTAGGTATTCCTTGAAGAGGTGGGGTTTCAGGTGTCTCCGGAAGGTGGTGATTGACTCCGCTGTCCTGGCGTCGTGAGGGAGTTTGTTCCACCATTGGGGGGCCAGAGCAGCGAACAGTTTTGACTGGGCTGAGCGGGAACTGTACTTCCTCAGTGGTAGGGAGGCGAGCAGGCCAGAGGTGGATGAACGCAGTGCCCTTGTTTGGGTGTAGGGCCTGATCAGAGCCTGGAGGTACTGCGGTGCCGTTCCCCTCACAGCTCCGTAGGCAAGCACCATGGTCTTGTAGCGGATGCGAGCTTCAACTGGAAGCCAGTGGAGAGAGCGGAGGAGCGGGGTGACGTGAGAGAACTTGGGAAGGTTGAACACCAGACGGGCTTCGGCGTTCTGGATGAGTTGTAGGGGTTTAATGGCACAGGCAGGGAGCCCAGCCAACAGCGAGTTGCAGTAATCCAGACGGGAGATGATAAGTGCCTGGATTAGGACCTGCGCCGCTTCCTGTGTGAGGCAGGGTCGTACTCTGCGGATGTTGTAGAGCATGAACCTACAGGAACGGGCCACCGCCTTGATGTTAGTTGAGAACGACAGGGTGTTGTCCAGGATCACGCCAAGGTTCTTAGCGCTCTGGGAGGAGGACACAATGGAGTTGTCAACCGTGATGGCGAGATCATGGAACGGGCAGTCCTTCCCCGGGAGGAAGAGCAGCTCCGTCTTGCCGAGGTTCAGCTTGAGGTGGTGATCCGTCATCCACACTGATATGTCTGCCAGACATGCAGAGATGCGATTCGCCACCTGGTCATCAGCAGGGGGAAAGGAGAAGATTAATTGTGTGTCGTCTGCATAGCAATGATAGGAGAGACCATGTGAGGTTATGACAGAGCCAAGTGACTTGGTGTATAGCGAGAATAGGAGAGGGCCTAGAACAGAGCCCTGGGGGACACCAGTGGTGAGAGCGCGTGGCGAGGAGACAGATTCTCGCCACGCCACCTGGTAGGAGCGACCTGTCAGGTAGGATGCAATCCAAGCGTGGGCCGCACCGGAGATGCCCAACTCGGAGAGGGTGGAGAGGAGGATCTGATGGTTCACAGTGTCGAAGGCAGCCGATAGGTCTAGAAGGATGAGAGCAGAGGAGAGAGAGTTAGCTTTAGCAGTGCGGAGCGCCTCCGTGATACAGAGAAGAGCAGTCTCAGTTGAATGACTAGTCTTGAAACCTGACTGATTTGGATCAAGAAGGTCATTCTGAGAGAGATAGCGGGAGAGCTGGCCAAGGACGGCACGTTCAAGAGTTTTGGAGAGAAAAGAAAGAAGGGATACTGGTCTGTAGTTGTTGACATCGGAGGGATCGAGTGTAGGTTTTTTCAGAAGGGGTGCAACTCTCGCTCTCTTGAAGACGGAAGGGACGTAGCCAGCGGTCAGGGATGAGTTGATGAGCGAGGTGAGGTAAGGGAGAAGGTCTCCGGAAATGGTCTGGAGAAGAGAGGAGGGGATAGGGTCAAGCGGGCAGGTTGTTGGGCGGCCGGCCGTCACAAGAAGCGAGATTTCATCTGGAGAGAGAGGGGAGAAAGAGGTCAGAGCACAGGGTAGGGCAGTGTGATCAGAACCAGCGGTGTCGTTTGACTTAGCAAACGAGGATCGGATGTTGTCGACCTTCTTTTCAAAATGGTTGACGAAGTCATCTGCAGAGAGGGAGGAGGGGGGAGGGGGAGGAGGATTCAGGAGGGAGGAGAAGGTGGCAAAGAGCTTCCTAGGGTTAGAGGCAGATGCTTGGAATTTAGAGTGGAAGAAAGTGGCTTTAGCGGCAGAGACAGAGGAGGAAAATGTAGAGAGGAGGGAGTGAAAGGATGCCAGGTCCGCAGGAGGCGAGTTTTCCTCCATTTCCGCTCGGCTGCCCGGAGCACTGTTCTGTGAGCTCGCAATGAGTCGTCGAGCCACGGAGCGGGAGGGGAGGACCGAGCCGGCCTGGAGGATAGGGGACATAGAGAGTCAAAGGATGCAGAAAGGGAAGAGAGGAGGGTTGAGGAGGCAGAATCAGGAGATAGGTTGGAGAAGGTATGAGCAGAGGGAAGAGATGATAGGATGGAAGAGGAGAGAGTAGCGGGGGAGAGAGAGCGAAGGTTGGGACGGCGCGATACCATCCGAGTAGGGGCAGTGTGGGAAGTGTTGGATGAGAGCGAGAGGGAAAAGGATACAAGGTAGTGGTCGGAGACTTGGAGGGGAGTTGCAATGAGGTTAGTGGAAGAACAGCATCTAGTAAAGATGAGGTCGAGCGTATTGCCTGCCTTGTGAGTAGGGGGGGAAGGTGAGAGGGTGAGGTCAAAAGAGGAGAGGAGTGGAAAGAAGGAGGCAGAGAGGAATGAGTCAAAGGTAGACGTGGGGAGGTTAAAGTTGCCCAGGACTGTGAGAGTTGAGCCGTCCTCAGGAAAGGAGCTTATCAAGGCATCAAGCTCATTGATGAACTCTCCGAGGGAACCTGGAGGGCGATAAATGATAAGGATGTTAAGCTTGAAAGGGCTGGTAACTGTGACAGCATGGAATTCAAAGGAGGCGATAGACAGATGGGTAAGGGGAGAAAGAGAGAATGACCACTTGGGAGAGATGAGGATCCCGGTGCCACC
This sequence comes from Oncorhynchus masou masou, assembly GCF_036934945.1. Classification (NCBI taxonomy): domain Eukaryota; kingdom Metazoa; phylum Chordata; class Actinopteri; order Salmoniformes; family Salmonidae; genus Oncorhynchus; species Oncorhynchus masou. The sequence continues at coordinate 69,774,138 of NC_088240.1, forward strand.
ACCCCGCTGACCAGAAGCTCTCGGGGTGTGCGAGAACACGTGGGCGGACGAAGAGAGAGCAGTAGGAGTAGCAGTGTTGTCTGTGGTGATCCATGTTTCCGTCAGTGCCAAGAAGTCGAGGGACTGGAGGGAGGCATAGGCTGAGATGAACTCTGCCTTGTTGGCCGCAGATCGGCAGTTCCAGAGGCTACCGGAGACCTGGAACTCCACGTGGGTCGTGCGCGCTGGGACCACCAGATTAGGGTGGCCGCGGCCACGCGGTGTGGAGCGTTTGTATGGTCTGTGCAGAGAGGAGAGAACAGGGATAGATAGACACATAGTTGACAGGCTACAGAAGAGGCTACGCTAATGCAAAGGAGATTGGAATGACAAGTGGACTACACTTATCGAATGTTCAGAACGTTAAGCTTACGTAGCAAGAATCTTATTGACTAAAATGATTGAAATGATACAGTACTGCTGGAGTAGGCTAGCTGGCAGTGGCTACGTTGTTGACACTACACTAATCAAGTCGTTCCGTCGAGTGTAATAGTTTCTACAGTGCTGCTATTCGGGGGCTAGCTGGCTAGCTAGCAGTGTTGATTACGTAACGTTACGTTAAAAGAACGACAATAGCTGGCTAGCTAACCTAGAAAATCGCTCCAGACTACACAATTGTCTTAGATACAAAGACGGCTATGTAGCTAGCTAGCTACGATCAAACAAATCAAACCGTTGTACTGTAATGAAGTGAAATGAAAATGTGATACTACCTGTGGAGCGAGGCGGAATGTTGACCGGGTTGTTGAAGTTCAAATCGGAAGACGTTGGCTAGCTGTTGGCTAGCTAGCTAGCAGTAACTCCTACGTTAAGGACGACAAGTAGCTGGCTAGCTAACCTCGGTAAATTAAGATAATCACTCTAAGTCTACACACTCTAAACTACACAATTACCTTGGATACGAAGACAGCAAAGACAACTATGTAGCTAGCTAACACTACACTAATCGAGTCGTTGAGTGTAATAGTTTCTACAGTGCTAGTGGACGTTAGCTAGCTGCTGGGCAGATACGTTAGGACGACGAAATACGATAATTACGCAATTATCTTTGATACAAAGACGGCTATGTAGCTAGCTAAGAAGAAGTTGCTAAGATTAGACAAATCAAACCGTTGTACTATAATGAAATGTAATGAAAAGTTATACTACCTGCGGACCGAAGTGTAGATGCGACCGCTCGCTCCAACCCGGAACCGGAAACTAATCCAAATGATCCCAGTATTACTCTCCAATAAGGTAATAAAGGATGTAAATGGATGGCTAAGTACCTTTATATGGAGTAAACACTGCCAAGTTCTATGGGCGGCTTAGATCTTCCCAATATCAGGTTCTATCAGTGGTGTGCCCACCTATGTTATATTTCTGACTGGATCACAAACGATGACTCCTCTATTGAGACTTCTCTTTCAAAATACCCCTTACAGGATCTTTTATTTTTCAGAAGTTTCAAGTCTGTAGAAGATCACTGCAATAATCCCATTACACTTAACACACTCAAAGTATGGAGGTCAGTTCAACTCTTCCTGGGAAGGTCCAAAATAACCTCTGCTCTTACCCCAATTCTTAACAACCCAGATTTTAGTCCAGGATTGCTGGATGCTGGCTTTAACTTTTGGCTTAATAAGGGCATACACAGACTAAATTATTTATTTGCCGATAAGATTTTATTGTCATTTGAGCAGATGGTCGAGAAATATCGACTCCCAAAGCAGGACTTTTCCCGCTTCCTACAAGTAAGACATTATATTCTGAAGAGCACCACCTTAATTGCTAACCCTGATATGTCTGCCATTGAAAGAATGCTTTTTTTCCCACAAAGGAAAATGTCTGTAAGTCTGTTTTATGATGCTTTAAGGACCTTTTCTGCTGTCAACACACAGAGGGTGAAACAAGTGTGGGAGAAAGAATTGTCTGTTACTATTGATGAAGAGATGTGGGAGGACATTTGGAGATATGCAAAAACAATATCTATATGTAATCGTACTAGAGCAATCCAATTAAGAACAATACACAGATTGCATATATCCCCAAATCGCAGACATGCTTTTAGCCCCTCTTCCTCTTCTCCTCTGTGTCTTAAATGCAAAACTGATACAGGCACCCTAACACATTGTTTATGGTCATGTACCAAAATACAAAGATACTGGTTCTGGTGTTCTGCAAGAAATTGAAAAGATCCTAGGGGTTGATCTAGAATTGGACCCAGTTTCTTCACTGTTGGGTCTCCCTAGTAGGCATGTTACTTCTGTGGGTAAGAGGAGGCTTTACAACATCCTTACCTTTGCAGCGAGGAAAACCATCCTTTTACAGTGGATTAGTGATAAGGCTCCATCTATTAAAGATTGGCATAAGATACTATTTGAATGGGTGCCTCGGGAATATCTGACATGTGCATTGCATTCTAAAACAGACCAGTTCTACAAAGTATGGGAACCTTATCTAAATTACCTAGAACCTGAGGTATCAGCTATTATGCTGCAAGGATTCTGTTAGAATGGTGGTGATCTATGTATTTCAGAATTACACTGTACATTCCATGTGTGGAACCTAACTTCTTGGTTTAAACTGAGCTTTTTTTGTATCATTTCTGTTTGTAAGTTTGTTTAAAATGTATGTATTGAGAGACGCAGTGATGGGGATGGGGTCAGAGAAGCGCCGAGCGGGAAGAGGAAAATGGTGTACGTATGTATGGGTGTGTATGTATGTGTGTGTATGTATTAGAAGTCGACCGATTAATCGGAACGGCCGATTAATTAGGGCCGATTACAAGTTTTCATGACAATCGGAAATAGGTATTTTTGGGCGCCGATTTCCATTTAAAAAAAAAAAAATTTAGACCTTTATTTCAAATAAAATTAAATAAAATGTATTTATATAGCCCTTCGTACATCAGCTGATATCTCAAAGTGCTGTGCAGAAACCCAGCCTAAAACCCCAAACAGCAAGCAATGCAGGTGTAGAAGAGCGGTGGCTAGGAAAAACTCCCTAGAAAGGCCAAAACCTAGGAAGAAACCTAGAGAGGAACCAGGCTATGTGGGGTGGCCAGTCCTCTTCTGGCTTTGCCGGGTGGAGATTATAACAAAACATGGCCAAGATGTTCAAATGTTCATAAATGACCAGCATGGTCAAATAATAATAAGGCAGAACAGTTGAAACTGGAGCAGCAGCACGGCCAGGTGGACTGTGGACAGCAAGGAGTCATCATGTCAGGAAGTCCTGAGGCATGTTCCTAGGGCTCAGGTCCTCCGAGAGAGAGAAAGAAAGAGAGAATTAGAGAGAGCACACTTAAATTCACACAGGACACCGAATAGGACAGGAGAAGTACTCCAGATATAACAAACTGACCCTAGCCCCCCCGACACATAAACTACTGCAGCATAAATACTGGAGGCTGAGACAGGAGGGGTCAGGAGACACTGTGGCCCCATCCGAGGACACCCCCGGACAGGGCCAAAAAGGAAGGATATAACCCCACCCACTTTGCCAAAACACAGCCCCCACACCACTAGAGGGATATCTTCAACCACCAACTTACCATCCTGAGACAAGGCCGAGTATAGCCCACAAAGATCTCCGCCACGGCACAACCCAAGGGGGGGCACCAACCCAGACAGGAAGATCACATCAGTGACTCAACCCACTCAAGTGATTTAACTAGGCAAGTCAGTTAAAGAACACATTCTTATTTTCAATGACGGCCTAGGACCGGTGGGTTAACTGCCTTGTTCAGGGGCAGAATGACAGATTTTCACCTTGTCAGCTCAGGGGATCCAATCTGGCAACCGTACAGTTAACTAGTCCAACGCTCTAACCATTGCACTCCACGAGTAGCCTGCCTGTTACGCGAATGCAGTAAAAGCCAAGGTAAATTGCTAGCTAGCATTAAACTTATCTTATAAAAAACAATCAATCCTAATCACTTTTTATAACTACTAATCCAGTTTACCAGGCAATATTAACCAGGTGAAATTGTGTAATTTCTCTTGCGTTCATTGCACGCAGAGTCAGGGTATATGCAACAGTTTGGGCTGCCTGGCTCATTGCGAACTAATTTGCCAGAATGTTATGTAATTATGACATAACATTGAATGTTGTGCAATGTAACAAGAATATTTAGACTTAGGGATGCCACCCGTTAGATAAAATACCGAACGGTTCCGTACTTCACTGAAATAATAAACGTTTTGTTTTCGAAATGATAGTTTCTGGATTCGACCATATTAATGACCAAAGGCTCGTATTTCTGCGTGTTATTATGTTATAATTAAGTCTGATTTGATAGAGCAGTCTGACTGAGCAGCAGCAGGCCTGTAATCATTCATTCAAACAGCACTTTTGTGTGTTTTGCCAGCAGCTCTTCGCAAGCACAGCGCTGTTTATGACCAATGTGAAATGGCTAGCTAGTTAGCTGGGTGTGCGCTAATATCGTTTCAAACGTCACTCGCTTTTAGATTTGGAGTAGTTATTCCCCTTGCACTGCAAGGGCCGCGGCTTTTGTGGAGCGATGGGTAACGATGCTTCGAGTGTGGCTGTTGTCGATGAGTTCCTGGTTCGAGCCCAGGTAGGGGCGAGGAGGGGGACGGAAGCTATACTGTTACACTGGCAATACTATAGTGCCTATAAGAACATCCAATAGTCAAAGGTATATGAAATATAAATGGTATAGAGAGAAATAGTCTTATAAACACTATATTAACTACAACCTAAAACCTCTTACCTTGGAATTTTGAAGTCTCATGTTAAAAGGAACCACCAACTTTCATATGTTCTCATGTTCTGAACAAGGAACTTAAACGTTAGCTTTTTTACATGGCACACATTTTTACATGGCTCATATTGCATATTGGCACATATTATTTTTTTCTCTAATACTTTGTTTTTGCATTATTTAAACCAAATTGAACATGTTTCATTATTTATTTGAGGCTAAATTGATTTTATTGATGTATTATATTAAGTTAAAATAAGTGTTAACTCAGTATTGTTGTAACTGTCATTATTACAAATAAATTAAATTAAAAAAAATAGACAGATTAATCGGTATCGGCTTTTTTGGTCCTCCAATAATCGGTATCGGCGTTGAAAAATCATAATCGTCCGACCTCTAGTAACCATGTATGTATGTACAGTGCCTTGCGAAGTGGGACACAATCATGAAGTGGAACGACATTTATTGGATATTTCAAACTTTTTTAACAAATCAAAAACGGAAAAATTGGGCGTGCAAAATTTTTCAGTTTTTGATTTTTAAAAAAAGTTTGAAATATCCAATAAATGTCGTTCCACTTCATGATTGTGTCCCACTTGTTGTTGATTCTTCACAAAAAAATACAGTTTTATATCTTTATGTTTGAAGCCTGAAATGTGGCAAAAGGTCGCAAAGTTCAAGGGGGCCGAATACTTTCGCAAGGCACTGTATTTAAGCAACAATGAACTAAAACCTGTTTATGCTTTGTCATTAACGAGTATTGTTTGTAGATTGATGAGGGTGAAAAAGACAATTGAATCCATTTTAGAATAAGGCTGTAACGTAACAAAATGTGGAAAAGTCAAGGGATCTGAATACTTTGTAAATGCACTGTATACAGAACAAAAGAAGGGAAGGGGAGGGAGACAGAGAGAGAGAGCAGGAAAGATGATGCATACACGTACCGGTTGAGGAAAACAGGAGAGATCCCTCTTGTCTTAGGTTGTACAGAAACATTTTGTGATAGAGAGAGGTGGAGAGAATGAGAGAGGTATATAGAAAGAAGGGGGAGAGAGAGGGGGACTTACCCTTTGTGGTATATGCAGAGACAGGGCAGGCGAGCAATGGTGTCTCCCTGTACCAGCTCCTCAAGGCAGATTGCACATTCCCCTGCATCCTTACTCAGGACGTCCTCTGGAGGGAGAGAGAGAGAGCAAGAGTGAGTGAGTGAGTGAGTGAGTGAGTGACAGAAAATAGAGCAAGACTGCCCATTTAAATCAACCAGGCCAAAGCCAGCTGCACTCTCCACCACCACAGCCTTGTCAAAGCCTGCAAACAGCCCTAGTCACAGCCTGCAAAGAACCACAGGGATTCTGCGTGGAGGCTGGAGAGAGAGAAAGATAGAGAGATCACCTATGAGGATCAAATCACACATCAACATGATACCGCCATGATTGGCTAAGAATGATTGCATTTACACTGCATTTCCTGAAGGGGGAGCTCTATATCCATGGTTAAACCCGAGTAGTCTATATGGACCAAATTGGCATTGGGAGCAGGCTCTAATGCAGTGGGACATGTGATGTGATGCTGAGAGGATGTGATGCTTCCTTCCTTACAAACAACAACACACATAGTTTAAAGCAAGTGCTGTTCTGCATCAAGCTCTACATAATGTGGAATTGAAAGTAGGAATCCCACTACTACAGTGTCTATTATGACTCCAGACTGACAACACAGCACTTCCCTGTCATAGGATCCCTTCTGAGGTCACAGAACGGCATTACAACCATCTATTCTCTATATTCATCTATTGACTACTCAGGGAATAATTCACCCAGTCAGACTACACTGTCTAGCACAACCAAATCAATGGATTGTCAGTCAAGGTTAAATGTTTAGTGGTTGATGACTGTTTCAGAATGAGCAAAGGGGATATTCCCAATAACTCCCAATAACTGTCGCCTAAAATAATTCATTTACTTCTGCCTTCACACAACACAAGGGTGAGTCCAAAATGCCACCATATTCCCTATTAGAAAGGAGACCTGGTCAAAAGTAGTGTACTGTATAGGGAATAGGGTGCCATGTCAGACTCACACAAGTGCTTGCATACTTGTACCATTGTGTCTGCCTGGGTTAATCATTTGCATAACTCAAACAATCTCCCCATAAACAGAGGCACTATCTTTATTTCAACAGTTGGTTCTGTGGTTGTGTATGTCATGTTATCTGCAGCCCTCAGACCAAATCCTGCTTCAATAATTGATTGTTTACTCATACTGGAAGCAAGTGAGAATGAAAACTGCTCTCATGCAGAGTTCATTGTGTGCAGTGTGTGTACATGCACACACCTACTTAAATACACACAAACACAACAACATGCACAAACTTTCTTCCACTGTGAAGGTTAACCCAGGACTGGGCAGGACAGGGGTATGTGTAGGTCCAGGCAAAGGAGATCTCTCTCTCTCGGACAGGGGTATGTGTAGGTCCAGGCAAAGGAGATCTCTCTCTCTCTCTCTCTCTCTCTCTCTCTCTCTCTCTCTCTCTCTCTCTCTCTCTCTCTCTCTCTCTCTCTCTCTCTCTCTCTCTCTCTCTCTCTCTCTCTCTCTCTCTCTCTCTCTCTCTCTCTCTCTCTCTCTCTCTCTCTCTCTCTCTCTCTCTCTCTCTCTCTCTCTCTCTCTCTCTCTCTCTCTCTCTCAATTGTTGGTTATTTTTATCTGATGTGTTATAGAAACACATGTTACTGGCTCGGCAAGGGACTCAGAAAAAGGACACGCACACATGTAAATGCACACACACACCGGAGGGTTATGGCCTCATTAAAACACCAGGCTACTGTTCCTGTTAAAACCGACCAACACACTCAGTGTGTGTTAAACAGAGAGCAGGACAGCAGGCAGAGAGAGAGAGAGAGAGGGGTAGCTATGTATATTGTTGTAACACTGTACATAGCCATAATATGACATTTGAAATGTCTCTATTCCTGTTTTGTGAGTATAATGTTTACTGTACATTATGATTGTTCATGTTACCTTTGTTTATTAACTATTTAACTTGTTTGGCAATGTAAACATATGTTTCCTATGCCAATAAAGCCCTTTGAATTGAAATGAGGGAGAGAGAGAGGGAGGGAGAGAGAGAGGGAGGGAGAGAGAGCGGGAGAGAGAGAGTAAGAGAGAGAGCATTCCTCTATAAATAATCTACTACCACATGGGTTTTGATGTTGGTGACCTTGCACATACACAAGTACACACACGTACACAAATACACACGTACACACACCCACACCGAAACCCACACACTGCAGGAGGTGTCTTGGGCTGGAATATAATGCAATTTCGAGAAAATTGTTATTTTAGTATTTATTAATTATCCAAAATCTTTAAGAATTATGTATTGGAGATATCTGACCCCTTCTATCCCACAGTGTTAGTTTCCTATTTAAATAGTCAATTCTTCCTTAACTCCAGACGATTAGAGAAGAACAAGAGAGTCTTCACACACAGAGACGCGTATAAAGCTCTCCCTCGCCCTCCATTTGCCAAATCTGACCATAATTCTATCCTCCTGATTCCTGTTTACAAGCAAAAATTAAAGCAGGAAGCACCAGTGTCTCGGGATATAAAAAAGTGGTCAAATGAAGCAGATGTTTTGCTAGCACAGACTGGAATATGTTCCTGGGACTCTTCCGATGGTATTGAGGAGTACACGACATCAGTCACTGGCTTCATCATATGTGCATCGATGACGTCGTCCCCACAGTGACGGTATGTACATACCCCAACCAGAAGCCATGGATCACAGGCAACATCCGTACTGAGCTAAAGGGTAGAGCTGCCGCTTTCAAAAAGCAGGACTAACCTGGAAGTTTGTAAAAAATCCCGATATGCCCTCTGATGAACCATCAAACAGGCAAAACATCAATACAGGACTAAGTTCGAATCGTACTACACCGGCTTCAACGTTCGTCGGATGTGGCAGGGCTTGAGTAAGACCTTTAAACAGGTCAACATTCACAAGGCCGCAGGGCCAGACGGATTACCAGGACATGTACTCCAAGCATGCGCTGACCAACTGGCAAGTGTCTTCACTGACATTTTCAATGTGTCCCTGGTTGAGTCTGTAATACCAACATGTTTCAAGCAGACCACCATAGCTGTCTGTAGCCATGAAGTGCTTTGAAAGGCTGGTCATGGCTCACAACACCATTATCCCAGAAACCCTAGACCCACTTCAATGTGCAATACCGCCCCAACAGATCCACAGATGATGCAATCTCACATTGGTGTTCTTTTTGCCCTGGACAAAAGGAACACCAATGTGAGAATGCTATTCATTTACTACAGCTCCGCGTTCAAAACCATAGTGCCCTCAACACTCATCTCAAAGCTAAGGACCCAGGGACTAAACACCTCCCTCTGCAAGTGGTGTCACACCCTCACCATAGTTTGCTTTGTATGTTTATATGTTTTCTATGGTCAGGGTGTGATCTGAGTGGGCATTCTATGTTGTGTGTCTAGTTTGTCTGTTTCTGTGTTTGGCCTGATATGGTTCTCAATCAGAGGCAGGTGTTAGTCATTGTCTCTGATTGGGAACCATATTTAGGTAGCCTGTTTGGTGTTGGGTTTTGTGGGTGATTGTCCTTTTGTCCTTAGGTCTGTTAGTTTGCACCAGTATTAGGCTGTTTCGGTTTTCGTTATGTTTATTGTATTGATTCGTGTTTCTTCAGTTTTATTAAACATGGATCGCAATAGACGCCGCATTTTGGTCTGACTCTCTTTCACCTACAGAAAACCGTGACAAGTGGATCCTTGACTTTCTGACGTGCTGCTCCCAGGTGGTAAGGGTAGGTAACAACACATCCGCCATGCTTATCCTTAAAACGGGGGCCCCTCAGGGGTGCGTGATCAGTGCCCTCCTGTACTCCCTGTTCACTAATGACTGCACGGCCAGGCACAACTCCAACACCATCATTAAGTTTGTCGATGACACAACAGTGGTAGGCCTGATCATCGACAATGATGAGACAGCCTATAGGGAGGAGGTCACAGACCTGACCGTGTGGTGCAAGGACAACAACTTCTCCCTCAATGTGATCAAGAAAAAGGAGATGATTGTGGACTATAGGAAAAGGAGGACTAAGCACGTCCCCATTCTCATCGAGGGGGCTGTATTGGAGCAGGTTGAGAAATTCAAGTACCTTGGTGTCCACATCACCAACAAACTAACATGGTCCAAGCACACCAAGGCAGTCGTGAAGAGGGCACGACAAAACCTATTCCCTCCCAGGAGACTGAAAATATTTGGAATGGGTCCTCAGATCTTAAAAAGGTTGTACAGCTGCACTATCGAGAGCATCCTGACTGGTTGCATCACTACCTGGTATGGAAACTGCTCGGCCTCAGACCGCAAGGCACTACAGAGGGTACAGTACATCACCGGGCCAAGCTTCCTGCCATCCAGGACCTCTATACCAGGCCCTAAAAACTGTCATAGACTGTTCTCTCTGCCACCGAACAGCAAGCGGTACCGGAGCGCCAAGTCTAGGTCCAAGAAGCTTCTAAACAGCTTCTACCCCCAGGCCATAAGACTCCTGAACATCTAATCAAATGGCTTCCCAGTCTATTTGCATTGCCCCCTCCTGCTGCTGCTACTCTCTGTTATTATCCATGCATAGTCACTTTAATAATTCTACGTACATGTACATATTACCTCAATTACCTTGACTAACCGGTGTACATATGACCTCTACCAACATGTACATTTTACCTCAACTACCTCAACTTCCTTGACTAACACATTGACTCTGTACCAGTACCCCTTGTATATACTGTAGCCTCACTATTGCTATTTTCCTGCTGCTCTTGAATTATTTATTTATTTTGGGGGGTATTTTTCTTAAAACTCCATTGTTGGTTAAGGGCTTATAAGTAAGCATTTCACTATAAGGTCTACACCTGTTGTATCCTGTGCATGTGACAAATACAATTTGATTTGATTTGAGTGGAGTACCATCAAAACTGAGATAATATGAGAAAGAGAAAGGGAGAGGGAGAAGGAGAGAGCGAGAGGGGGGAGAGGGAGAAGGGAAGTGAAAGAGAGCGAGAGAGAGAGGGAGGGAGAAGGGGAGTGAGTGGGAGAAGAGCAGGATATTTGTAAAGACAGAGAGTACAGGACATAGGAGACACGACAAACATCACATATTAGGAGGGTAGAAAAATTATGATGATAAACAGCATGGCAGAGCGAGGGAGCAAGAGAGAGTGATAGAACGAGGCATGATGACATCAGCACTTTATATTTATTATCTCCTAGAGACAATGAATGTATAAGCAGTACCAGGGGAACGGCAGGAACCTGATAGACAGTGTGTGGTTGTGTGTGTATATATGAGAGAGACACACAGAGAGATACAAGGAGAGAGAAAGAGAGAGAAAAAAAGAGAGAAAGAGAGAGCGAGAAAGAAAAAGAAAGAGAGCCAAAGAGAGAGTAAGTGAGTGAAAGAGAGTATATGTGCAAGCAAGAGTATGTGCAGTGCAGTATGTACAGTATATTCCCTATATAGTGCTCGCTCTACTGTATATGGGCTCTCGTCAAAAGTAGTGCACTATAGAGGGAATAGGGTGTGATGTAACCAGAAGCTACAGTACTTCATGATCTGAATAGGGTGTGACGTAACCAGAAGCTACAGTACTTCATGATCTGAATAGGGTGTGATGTAACCAGAAGCTACAGTACTTCATGATCTGAATAGGGTGTGATGTAACCAGAAGCTACAGGACTTCATGATCTGAATAGGGTGTGATGTAACCAGAAGCTACAGTTCTTCATGATCTGAATAGGGTGTGATGTAACCAGAAGCTACAGTACTTCATGATCTGAATAGGGTGTGATGTAACCAGAAGCTACAGTACTTCATGATCTGAATAGGGTGTGATGTAACCAGAAGCTACAGTACTTCATGATCTGAATAGGGTGTGATGTAACCAGAAGCTACAGTACTTCATGATCTGAATAGGGTGTGATGTAACCAGAAGCTATAGTTCTTCATTATCGTAGTCTATGCCGCTCTGACATTGTCCGTCCATCTATTTACAGGTTCTTAATTTCATGCCTTTACTTAAATTTGTATGTATTGGGTATTTGTTGTGAAACTGTTAGATAGTACATGTTAGATCTTACTGCACTGTCGGAGCTAGAAGCACAGGCATTTCACTACACCTGCAATAACATCTGGTAAACACATGTACGTGACCAATAAAAGTAAAAGTATTTTACAATACGATGTTCTCTCTGATCAAATTGTTTTCATTTCACTTTAGTTAGAGTTACAGGGACATTGATATGAGAGCATGTGAGGTGGCATTGGTTCTTAAATGGAGTTGAACCTAAATCCATAGCTGACCGTTATTGACTGTCAGTGTGTGTGTGCTTTATCGGTGCCATCAGGCATGACAAGAGCTGAGTGTGATGTAACCTTTAAGCCTGCTGGAGCTGCTAACAGTTGGGTTCTAGACTCCATCCAATTGGAGACCAGTGACAGGGCAGCTGCTGTGGTGTGTATGTGTTCAGCTTAGCCTGGACTCTGTTTCCACTACTACAGGAATAGACCTGGGCTGCATAGCTCCGGAGACCAGCTGTGTGTGTGTCTCTACCTTGCGTTGAACATTTCGGAATAACATAGTTTATGATGTTGGGTGTATTGATTGTGTGTGCATGTGAGAGAGGCGTGTGTGTGTGTGAGAGAGAGGCGTGTGTGTGTGTGTGTGTGAGAGAGAAAGATTTGGCACTGTGTGTTTATATGTGTGCGTGTGTGTGTGTGTATGTGTACGTGCATGGTAAACAGAGCTAATCAGCAGTGTTTCTGGTGTATATGACATTGGAGCGGTGGGTATGTGTTGGGCTGCAGGCAGCAGGCTGCTCAGAGCTGAGACTGGGATGGTCAGTGCTTTAGACTGGATTTATGACATCCTCTCAGACCTTCTATCTGACCTTGACAGATAGAGGGAGGGCAAACACACACTATGCACAGCACCACACACACATAACCGCACATACACATTGTGTGTACAGTTAACTGCCAAAATAATGGAAACACGTGAGTAAATGAGGGATACAAAGTATATTGAAAGCAGGTTCTTCCACACAGGTGTGGTTCCTGATTTAATTAACATCCCATCATGCTTAGGGTCATGTATGAAATGCTGGGCAGGTCATTATTTTGGCAGTTACTTGTATATCATATATGCAGCAACAGCATACAGCATTTGTCACGTTCTGACCTTTATTTCCTTTGTTTTGTCTTTATTTTGTATGGTCAGGGCGTGATTTGGGGTGGGCAGTCTATGTGTGTTTTTATATGTTGGGGTTTTGAGTTCGGCCTAGTATGGTTCTCAATCAGAGGCAGCTGTCAATTGTTGTCCCTGATTGAGAATCATACTTAGGTAGCCTGGGTTTCACTTTTGAGTGGTGGGTGTTTGTTTTCCGTGTGAGTGTTTGGTCCACACGGTACTGTTTCGGTTTTCGTTTTGTTCACATTGTTTATTGTTTTGTATTTCAGTGTTCAGTTCATTTTGAATCAATCATCATGAACACTTACCATGCTGCGCTTTGGTCCGATCCTTCTTCCACCTCTGAATGCCGTTACTGAAACACCCACCACAAAAGGACCAAGCAGCGTGGTAACGGGCATCAGCAGCAGCAATGTCAGGACTCCTGAACATGGGAGGACGTTTTGGACGGCAAGGGTTGCTACACATGGGAGGAGATCCTGGCTGGAAGGGATCGCCTCCCATGGGAACAGGTGGAGGCAGCTAGGAGAGGCAGCCGGAGAGAGGAGCCAGCGATACGAGGGAACACGGCTGGCAAGGAAGCCCGAGAGGCAGCCCCAAAAATGTATTGGGGTGGCACACGGGGAATGTGGCTAAGTCAGGTAGGAGACCTGAGCCAACTCCCCATGCTTACCGGAGAGCGAGGGGGACCGGGCAGGCACCGTGTTATGCGGTGGAGCGCACGGTGTCCCCGGTGCGGTACATTCCAGCTCCTAGTATCAGCCGGGCTAGAGTGGGCATCGAGCCAGGTGCCATGAAGCCGGCACCACGCATCTGGTCTCCAGTGCGTCTCCTTGGGCTGGCGTACATGGCACCAGCCTTACGCATGGTGTCCCCGGTTCGCCAGCACAGCCCAGTGCGGGCTATTCCACCTCGCCGCACTGGCCTGGCTACGGGGAGCATTCAACCAGGTAAGGTTTGGCAGGCTCGGTGCTCAAGAGCTCCAGTGCGCCTGCACGGTCCGGTCTATCCGGTGTCACCTCCACGCACCAGCCCTCCGGTGGCAGCCCCCTGCACCAGGCTGTCTCTCCGTCTTCTCCATACAGGTGCTCCCGCCTGTCCAGTGCTGTCAGAGCCTTCCTCCTCTCCTGAGCCGCCAGAGCCTCCCTCCTCTCCTGAGCCGCCAGAGTCTCCCGTCTGTCCTGAGCCGCCAGAGTCTCCCGTCTGTCCTGAGCCGCCAGAGTCTCCCGTCAGTCTGTCCTGAGCCACCAGTCTGTCCTGAGCCGCCAGTCAGCCAGGAGCCGCCAGCCAGGAGCCGCCAGCCAGCCAGAAGCTGCCAGCCAGGAGCTGCCAGAGCCGCCAGCCAGGAGCCGCCAGCCAGCCAGGAGCCTCCAGAGCCGTCAGCCAGCCAGGAGCCGTCAGCCAGCCAGGAGCTGCCAGAGCCGTCAGCCAGCCAGGAGCCGCCAGAACCGCCAGCCAGCCAGAAGTCGTCAGCCAGGAGCCTCCAGAGCCATCAGCCAGCCAGGAGCCGCCAGAGCCGTCAGCCAGCCAGGAGCCGCCAGAGCCGCCAGTCAGGAGCTGCCAGAGCCACCAGCCAGCCAGGAGCCGCCAGAGCCGTCAGCCAGCCAGGAGCTGCCAGAGCCGTCAGTCAGCCAGGAGCTGCCAGAATCGCCCTTCACTCCGGAGCTGCCGGAGTCTCCCGTCCATTCGGGACCCATTTCTAGGGTCCCCAGTCCGAGGTTGGCGGTGAGGGTCGCCGTGTTCAAGAGGCCACGGAGGCAGACAATGAGGCGGAGAAAAACTGTGGTGAAGTGGGGTCCACATCCCGCGCAAGAGCCGCCACCGCGGACAGACGCCCACCCAGACCCTCCCATATAGGTTCAGGTTTTGCGGCCAAAGTCGGCAGAAGGTAACTGAAAAGGAATCTTATTTGAGAGGGGATTCGAAGGCAGCATCACGTGATAACGCACAACGTTTTTTATATTGTATCCACTGTAGTAGCGTGAACAGTCAGTACAAAGCCCTATGAGATCCTCAAAAAGTTCTACAGCTCTACCATTGAGAGCATCTTGACTGGCTGCATCACCACTTGGTATGGTAACTGCTTGGCATCTGACCGCAAGGCAGAGTGTGTTCTAGCTCCCTGCCTTCCAGGACCACTATACCAGGCGGTGTAAGAGAAAGGCCCTAAAAACTGTCAAAGAATCCAGCCACCCAAGTCATAGACTGTTCTCTCTGCTACCGCACGGCAAGCAGTACCGATGCACCAAGTCTGGAACCAGCAGGACCCTGAACAGCTTATATCCCCAAGCCATAAGACTGCTAAATAGTTAACCAATAGCAACCCGGACTATCTGATTGACCCTTTTTGAAATAACTATTTTGACTCATCACATACGCGGTGCGGCTACTGTGTATTGTCTATCCTGTTGCCTAGTCACTTTATCCCTACCTATATGTACACATCTACCTCATTTACCTTTTACCCCTGCACATCCACTATGTACTGGTCAGGCAGGTCACCCGTGATTCAAGTCAGTATTCGACGTACATCCATGTCTGAGGACGTTGAGAGATGACATGGCAACCGGCTACTAGGGGCAACAATGATCGCTGTTACCTTCAAGTAGGTTTCAGTTTTACTAGGGCGTTGTGGACGGGTTTGTCGGATAGGTGTAAACATCTGCTTATGGTTCCAAAAGTTAACCTTAACCATTCAGAGTTAATGCCTAAACTTAACCTTGGAACGATACAGAGAAGTAACCAAAACACTTACAAATTTGACATTTGGAACGACTTTGAAAGTTGACATCTGAGAAACATGGATGAATGTCTAACTCTGACGTGAGACTGAGAGCTTGTTGGTACTGGTACCCCGTGTATACAGCCAAGTTACCATGACTCAGTACTGGCACCCCGTGTATACAGCCAAGTTACCGTGACTCAGTACTGGTACCCCGTGTATACAGCCAAGTTACCGTGACTCAGTACTGGTACCCCGTGTATACAGCCAAGTTACCATGACTCAGTACTGGTACCCCGTGTATACAGCCAAGTTATCGTTACTCAGTACTGGTACCCCGTGTATACAGCCAAGTTACCGTGACTCAGTACTGGTACCCCGTGTATACAGCCAAGTTACCATGACTCAGTACTGGTACCCCGTGTATACAGCCAAGTTATCGTTACTCAGTACTGGTACCCCGTGTATACAGCCAAGTTATCGTTACTCAGTACTGGTACCCCGTGTATACAGCCAAGTTATCGTTACTCACTGTGTATTTATTCCTTGTGTTATTATTTTTCTATCATTTCTTTTTCTCTCTGCTTTGAAGGGAAGGGCCCGTAACTAAGCATTTCACTGTTAGTCTCCACCTGTTGTTTACAAAGCATGTGACAAATAACATTTGATTTGAAACGGACTAGCCAATGCAGGACCTTGGAGTGACCAAAGCACAAGCAGGGTATCAGACAATATCTCAACATGACCTCTGACACTTTCCGACCCAACCCAGGTCAATACTTCCTCTGCTCCCTTCCTGCTCTGGTTCCCTCAGTAGGGGACCTCAGCAGCAGGGTGGGAGGGGGGAGTGTGCAGGGTAAGCCTTCTTTCCTCCACCTGTTTCCTCCTCCATCTGTCCTCCTCCCTTTTATGATAACATAGAATGCTTTTCTCTCCCTCTCCTCTGTCCAGACCACAGCCCACAGCCCAGCCCCCCATTTATACTGAACAAAAATATAAACGCAACATGCAACAATTTCAATGATTTTACTGAGTTAGAGTTCATATGAGGAAATCAGTCAATTTAAATCAATTCATTATGCCCTAATATAAAGATTTCACACTGGGCAGGGCCGCAGCCATGGGGGAGCCAGCCCCAGCCAATCAGAATGAGTTTTTCCCCACAAAAGGGCTTTATTACAGACAGAAATACTCCTCAGTGTCATCAGCTGTCCGGGTGGCTGGTCTCAGACGATCCCACAGGTGAAGAAGCCAGATGTGAAGGTCCTGGGCTGGCGTGGTTATACGTGGTCTGTGGTTGTGAGGTCGTTGGACGTACTGCTAAATTCTCTCACATTCAATTTTCTGGCAACAGCTCTGGTGGACATTCCTGCAGTCAGCATGTCAATTGCACATTCCGTCAAAACTTGATACATCTGTGGCATTGTGTTGTGTGACAAAACTGCACATTTTAGAGTGGCCTTTTATTATCCCCAGCACAAGGTGCGCCTGTGTAATGATCATGCTGTTTAATCAGCTTCTTGTTATGCCACAACTGTCAGGAGGGTGGATTATCTTGGCAAATGAGAAATGCTCACTAACAGGGATGTAAACAAATTTGTGCACCAACATTTTTAGAGAAATAAGCCTTTTGTGCGTATGGAACATTTCTGTGATACTTTTTTTTAGCTCATGAAACCAACACTTTACATGTTACATTTATATGTTTGTTCAGTATACAAATGACACATCATGCAAATGAATGGAGATTGATTTTAGGTGCCAATAACATAAACCATAAATATATTACTAACAACTTCTATCCCTGGTTCTGAAGTTGGGAGGGTCTGTATGGGGAGGGAGGGGTCTGTATGGGGAGGGAGGGGTCTGTATGGGAAGGGTGGGTCTGTAAGGGGAGGGAGGGGTCTGTATGGGGAGGGTGGGGTCTGTATGGGGAGGGTGGGGTCTGTATGGGGAGGAAGGAGTCTGTATGGGAAGGGAGGGGTCTGTATGGGGAGGAAGGGGCCTGTATGGGGAGGGAGGGGTCTGTATGGGGAGGGAGGGTTCTGTATGGGGAGGGAGGGGTCTGTATGGGGAGGGTGAGGTCTGTATGGGGAGGGTGAGGTCTGTATGGGGAGGGTGGAGTCTGTATGGGGAGGGAGGGGTCTGTATGGGGAGGGTGGGGTCTGTATGGGGAGGGTGGGGTCTGTATGGGGAGGAAGGAGTCTGTATGGGAGGGAGTGGTCTGTATGGGGAGGAAGGGGCCTGTATGGGGAGGGAGGGGTCTGTATGGGGAGGGAGGGTTCTGTATGGGGAGGGAGGGGTCTGTATGGGGAGGGTGAGGTCTGTATGGGGAGGGTGAGGTCTGTATGGGGAGGGTGGAGTCTGTATGGGGAGGGAGGGGTCTGTATGGGGAGGGAGGGGTCTGTATGGGGAGGAAGGGGTCTGTATGGGGAGGGTGGGGTCTGTATGGGGAGGGTGGGGTCTGTATGGGGAGGAAGGAGTCTGTATGGGAAGGGAGGGGTCTGTATGGTGAGGGTGGGGTCTGTATGGGGAGGGTGGGTTCTGTATGGGGAGGGAGGGGTCTGTATGGGGAGGGTGAGGTCTGTATGGGGAGGGTGGAGTCTGTATGAGGAGGGAGGGGTCTGTATGGGGAGGGAGGGGTCTGTATGGGGAGGGAGGGGTCTGTATGGGGAGGGAGGGGTCTGTATGGGGAGGGTGGGGTCTGTATGGGGAGGAAGGAGTCTGTATGGGAAGGGAGGGGTCTGTATGGTGAGGGTGGGGTCTGTATGGGGAGGGTGGGATCTGTATGGGGAGGGTGAAAGCTTTTCATGTAGAGCTAATCATTGAAACACATTGAGAAACTCCTCTCATATTCCCTTTAAATGACACACCAGGGTTTCTTCACAGGATGATCTATCTGTATCAGATGGCTGTGTGTGCCCTAGAAAAGCCTGTGTGTGGGTCATGCTTGTTTTATTGTGCCTGTTGATGGCAGTAGGATACCTGGACAAGACAAGACAAGACATGCAGGCAGTCTATACTTGTTTGCTTAAACAAAGAGGAGACATTGTGGCAATGTCATGTGTTTCAATTCCAATAGTACTGATGGCTATGGGGATGGTATGAGAGGATGGGGAGGAGGAGGGACGAGGTAGAGGTTGGGGGAGGGAGGAGAAGGATGATGGGGGAAGGAGAAGGTGGGAAGGAAGAGGAGGATGATAGGGGGGAGGAGGATGATGGGGGGGATGTCCTTGAGGTGCACAAAGCAAACAGCTCAGAAGCACATGAACATGCTGATTAAACACCTTCAGGATGTATGGCGTGTGTGTGTATTTGTGAGTGAGTGTGTTTGGTGTAAGGTGTGTGTTTGGTGTAAGGTGTGTGTGTGAGAGAGAGAGAGAGAGAGTTAGATAGAAAGTGTGTGTACACACGTCTGTGTTTGCATGTGTGAGTGTGTGCTAAAAGTCAAAGATTACAGCTTCTAAACTCTGTTAGTGTGTGTTGTCTGGACTGAGCTCAGCTAGTCATAGTCTCAGGGCACACAGGCAGGGACAGTTAGGGACCTAGGGAAAAGTCTCGATCAACAGACTACACAGGCCTCATAAAGACATTGTTAGCATCTCCCTCTACACAGACCACTGGCCATTCATTTCAATCACTTCATGACACATGCAAGCAGTTGCACACACTCACACTCACACATTCACACACCCACACACTCTCACAC
Source organism: Oncorhynchus masou masou (assembly GCF_036934945.1). Lineage (NCBI taxonomy): Eukaryota > Metazoa > Chordata > Actinopteri > Salmoniformes > Salmonidae > Oncorhynchus > Oncorhynchus masou. The sequence continues at coordinate 69,793,592 of NC_088240.1, forward strand.
ACTCACACATTCACACTCTCACACACTCACACACACACACTAACCCTCGTTAACATGCGCAGCTGATTCACCATCTTTGAGTCTAACGACAGGTCAGAGGCCTGTGTCGTGATGGAGGACCATGTTACTGTGGTAATGGGTTCGGTGATGTTAGCGTGTGTCATGGGTCGTCTATATACCAGACAGACACAGAACGGATGATTAGCAAAACAATCTCTGGAAAAACTGGCTCTCTCGCTAGAAACGTGAGGAAGGAAACGTGACACTAAGTGTCCGCCCCCAAATGGCAGCCTATTCCTAATTTAAACTATGAGCGCTGACCAAGAGAAGGAATGGCATATTAATACAGTGTATTATTAACCTGAATGCACTCTAATGTAGCCGACAGATGAACACCACCAAGATAAAAATCAACATCAATAGTGTCCAGAACGTATTCTACTTCTCTCAAAAACACATTATTTACACCAATGTGACTGTATTAGGATAGATAACGAATCCTATTTAGTATTAGTATTTTAGGGAATAGAGTGTAAGTGTACTGTAGTACTGTGAAGGGAGACAGTGCTAGGACAGGGAAACTAGTGAGCACAGAACTGCTAGACGGCTTCTCAGCAGGGGATTTCTATCGTCATGGAAATGCACACACACAGAGTAAAGGTGTGTTTTCCATCAGCAAAGAAAATCAAAACACAGGTTCTCTAGCCCTTTTGTAACTTTGTTTTTCCACCATATCCCAGCCAAGAATAACAGAGAGAAACAGGAGTGGTGGGAGGTGTCAATCATGGTACAATATTACCATAAATCAAACGGTGAAACCCTATTCTAACATGGAACAAACCATAGAAAATGTGGCCTATCTATCTCTATCTGTCAGACCAATAGACTCTCTGATCACCGCCAAGAGAGGGCTGTCTCCAGCCTCCACACTCCAGCCTCCACACTCCAACCTCCACACTCCAGCCTCCACACTCCACACTCCAGCCTCCACACTCCAGCCTCCACACTCCAGACTCCACACTCCAGCCTCCACACTCCAGCCTCCACACTCCAGCCTCCACACTCCAGCCTCCACACTCCAGCCTCCACACTCCAGCCCTGTGGTTCTTTGCAGGCATTGACAGGGCTGTGGAGGGGGAAAGTGCAGCTGGCTTTGGCCTGGTTGTTTAAATGGGCATTCTGGCTCTCTCTCTCTCTCCACTCCCCGTCTCTTTCTCTCTCCTCTCTTTTCCCTCTCTGGGTATGCCTGCCTGCCTGCTGCCCTGCATGTTAAAGCTGCTCCTCTTGGCTCAGTGTCAGAGCAGGGTTCTCTGCTGGGACTCTCCACATTCCAACTTACTGCCAACTTCCTTTTCAGCAAAAAAAAAAGAAGAGCCTGAAAAGCAGGGACTAATTGATACCTGTCCACACTGACTCATCATCATGGCCTTATCTCCCTGTCCTTACTGTAATTAGCCTATAGGGGCTTCCTGCCCAGCCCGTGCCACACAGAGAGGACTTCGGTGTGTGTGTGTGTGTGTGGGTGTATGCGTGGCCCTCCAGGTCTAAAAGGAGTCCTTGTGGCTTTAGAGTTACCCAGGATCTGTGCTGTTGGATCAGACTCAGGGCTCAGTGGTGTGTTGTGTTCACTGTTTTGAATGAGAAGAGGCTCAACATTGATCCTGTGGTATTGTCTAAATTCATCTTTAGCCATGGTTTAGTGCTCTCTGTGTATGAGCTGGACAGAGAAAGGATGCAAGGAATGTATTATACTAGCTAGGCTACCCCTGCCTTTCCCTCTTAGGTAGACACACACACGACATGTCCCCCTGCCGCCTCAAGCCCAGACATTCTCGACAGACAGACAGACAGACAGACAGACAGACAGAAAGACAGACAGTCACAACACTAGTCTCCAGCACTAACAGCAGTACTGCAGTGTTCTCAGAGTTCAACACCAACACCCCTCTGTAGTAGTATATCTGACAGGCTACTGTACTGTGTGTCTCTATGTGAGAAAATGTCTGCTCCAAGCTGTTGCGCATGCAAAACACTGCTGGCACCCAGCCATACAATGATGCAATGTGATCTTTCTCGCTCATTTTTCAAAATAAGAGCCTGAAATTATGTCTAAAGACTGTTCACACCATGGGGAAGCCACAGGAAAAGGAATCTGGTTGATATCCCTTTAAATGGAGCGAAGGCAGGCAATGGAACAGAGAGCTTTCGGGAAAAGCAGCACTTCCGGGTTGGATTTTCCTCAGGTTTTCACCTGCAATATCAGTTCTGTTATACTCACAGACAATATTTTGACAGTTTTGGAAACTTTAGAGTGTTTTCTATCCTAATCTGACAATTATATGCATATTCTAGATTCTGGGTCTGAGAAATAGGTAGTTTCATTTGGGTACGTTTTTCATACAACCATCAAAATACTGCCCCCTACACTCAACAGGTTAATGATGCCAAAGACACGACAGTAGGTAGATATTTCCTAGGACGTGGTGTCACGTCATGTGACAGGGCTGTAGAGTGGTCCATAGGATGTCCGGCAGCTCTGAGCATACCCTTCCCCTAGCATGTCTCCCCTACTAAGTGTGTGTGTGTGTGTGTGTGTGTGTGTGTGTGTGTGTGTGTGTGTGTGTGTGTGTGTGTGTGTGTGTGTGTGTGTGTGTGTGTGTGTGCAAACAGAATGCAACTAGGTCCTCCTCTGTCTGCAGTACAGTGGGGGACATACAGCATCACATTGTGTATGTATGGACGTGAGGGCAAGAGAGAGAGAGTACAGAGAGAGAGAGAGAGAAAAAGAGAGAGGGAGAGAGAGGGAGACAGCGAGAGAGAGGGTAAGTGAGAGAGGTAATGGGATTCGCTTGGGGAGTAGGGCCAGTTGTGTGAAAAAGAAGCTTCCATTCTCATCCTCTCTTTCTCTCTCGTGTCCCATACTGCAGAGCAAAAGAACAGGTAGAAACACAGAGCTGGCTGTCAGAGTGGTGCTGAGAGAGGAGAGGAGGAGAGGAGAGAGGAGAGGTAGAAACACAGATCAGGCTGTCAGAGTGGTGCTGAGAGAGGAGAGGAGAGAGGAGAGGTAGAAACACAGAGCAGGCTATCAGAGTGGTGCTGAGAGAGGAGAGAAGGAGGAGAGGAGAGAGGAGAGGTAGAAACACAGAGCAGGCTGTCAGAGTGGTGCTGAGAGAGGAGAGGGGAGAGGAGGAGAGGAGAGGAGGACAGGAGAGGTAGAAACACAGAGCAGGCTGTCAGAGTGGTGCTGAGAGAGGAGAGGAGCAGAGACAGAAACACAGAGCAGGCTGTCAGAGTGGTGCTGAGAGAGGAGAGGGAGAGGAGAGGAGGAGAGGAGGACAGAAGAGGAGGAGAGGAGAGGTAGAAACACAGAGCAGGCTGTCAGAGTGGTGCTGAGAGAGGAGAGGAGCAGAGATAGAAACACAGAGCAGGCTGTCAGAGTGGTGCTGAGAGAGGAGAGGAGGAGAGACAGAAACACAGAGCAGGCTGTCAGAGTGGTGCTGAGAGAGGAGAGGAGGAGAGGAGGAGAGATAGAAACACAGAGCAGGCTGTCAGAGTGGTGCTGAGAGAGGAGAGGAGGAGAGGTAGAAACACAGAGCAGGCTGTCAGAGTGGTGCTGAGAGAGGAGAGGAGGAGAGGAGGAGAAGTAGAAACACAGAGCTGGCTGTCGGAGTGGTGCTGAGAGAGGAGGGGAGAGAGGAGGAGAGGAGGAGAGGTAGAAACACAGAGCTGGTTGTCAGAGTGGTGCTGAGAGAGGAGAGGACAGGAGAGGAGAGGAGAGAGGAGAGGTAGAAACACAGAGCAGGCTGTCAGAGTGGTGCTGAGAGAGGAGAGGAGGAGAGGAGGAGAGATAGAAACACAGAGCTGGTTGTCAGAGTGGTGCTGAGAGAGGAGAGGACAGGAGAGGAGAGGAGAGGAGAGAGGAGAGGTAGAAACACAGAGCAGGCTGTTAGAGTGGTGCTGAGAGAGGAGAGGAGGAGAGAAGAGAGGAGGAGAGGTAGAAACACAGAGCAGGCTGTCAGAGTGGTGCTGAGAGAGGAGAGGAGAGGTAGAAACACAGAGCAGGCTGTCAGAGTGGTGCTGAGAGATGAGAGGAGAGGAGAAGAGGGAGGAGAGGTAGAAACACAGAGCAGGCTGTCAGAGTGGTGCTGAGAGAGGAGAGGAGAGGTAGAAACACAGAGCAGGCTGTCAGAGTGGTGCTGAGAGATGAGAGGAGAGGAGAGGAGAGAGGAGGAGAGGGGGAGAGGTAGAAACACAGAGCTGGTTGTCAGAGTGGTGCTGAGAGAGGAGAGGACAGGAGAGGAGAGGAGAGGAGAGAGGAGAGGTAGAAACACAGAGCAGGCTGTCAGAGTGGTGCTGAGAGAGGAGAGGAGAGATAGAAACACAGAGCAGGCTGTTAGAGTGGTGCTGAGAGAGGAGAGGAGGAGAGGAGAGGTAGAAACACAGAGCAGGCTGTCAGAGTGGTGCTGAGAGAGGAGAGAAGAGAGGAGGAGAAGTAGAAACACAGAGCTGGCTGTCGGAGTGGTGCTGAGAGAGGAGGGGAGAGAGGAGGAGAGGAGGAGAGGTAGAAACACAGAGCTGGTTGTCAGAGTGGTGCTGAGAGAGGAGAGGAGAGGAGAGGAGAGATGTAGAAACACAGAGCAGGCTGTCAGAGTGGTGCTGAGAGAGGAGAGGAGAGGTAGAAAGACAGAGCAGGCTGTCAGAGTGGTGCTGAGAGAGGAGAGGAGAGGTAGAAACACAGAGCAGGCTGTCAGAGTGGTGCTGAGAGATGAGAGGAGAGGAGAGGAGAGAGGAGGAGAGGGGGAGAGGTAGAAACACAGAGCAGGCTGTCAGAGTGGTGCTGAGAGAGGAGAGGAGAGAAGGAGAGAAGAGAGGAGGAGAGGTAGAAACACAGAGCTGGTTGTCAGAGTGGTGCTGAGAGAGGAGAGGAGGAGAGAAGAGAGGAGGAGAGGTAGAAACACATAACTGGCTGTCAGAGTGGTGCTGAGAGAGGAGAGAAGGAGAGGAGAGAGGAGGAGAGGAGAGGTAGAAACATAGAGCAGGCTGTCAGAGTGGTACTGAGAGAGGAGAGGAGGAGAGGAGAGAAGAGAGGTAGAAACACAGAGCTGGTTGTCAAAGTGGTGCTGAGAGAGGAGAGGAGGAGAGAAGAGAGGAGGAGAGGTAGAAACACAGAACTGGCTGTCAGTGGTGCTGAGAGAGGAGAGAAGGACAGGAGAGAGGAGGAGAGGAGAGGTAGAAACATAGAGCAGGCTGTCAGAGTGGTGCTGAGATAGGAGAGGAGGAGAGGGGAGAGGAGGAAAGGAGAGGAGAAGAGGGAGGAGAGGACAGGTAGAAACACAGAGCAGGCTGTCAGTGTGGTGCTGAGAGAGGAGAGAAGGAGAGGAGAGAGGAGAGGTAGAAACACAGAGCAGGCTGTCAGTGTGGTGCTGAGAGAGGAGAGGAGGAGAGAAGAGAGGAGGAGAGGTAGAAACACAGAGCAGGCTGTCAGAGTGGTGCTGAGAGAGGAGAGGAGAGGAGAAGAGGGAGGAGAGGGATCAGTGATAATCTCTCCTATCCACCTCCATTACACTCCTCCTCACATGACTGATGAGCCAGACCAGACCTGCACAAGGGAACACTAACAATCATCTCTCTCTCCATATTCAGACACATAAACATACACACTCTTTACTGAAACTGTAAAGTGTATCGCTCTCTCTCACCCTCCTTCTGTCTCTCCCTCTCTATTTTCCTTTTCTCTCCCCCCTCCACCCCCCTCTATCCCTGTCTCTCTCATACTCTCCCTCTCTCTCCGGACACAGAGATTAGCTAGAGAGGAGTGGAGAGTGCAGAAAGCCTGGAGGACAGCATAGGACACAGTGCTCATGAAGAGAATGACTGGCTGAAAAGAGTCTGTCTACAGGCATACCAGGGCAGGCCAGGACAGGGGGAGAAACCTATTCAGAGAAGGATGGGAGGGGGGAGTAAAGAGAGTGAGTCATGACTCACCACTCATACCCCAGCCAGTCTTCTCTAAGGTCTATTAACCCAGTAAAATGGCCTCCATTACTGGAGAATGTGACACATCTCTGATGACCAGCAGGTTTTGTTTAAACACTGTTGGGCTGTTTAAAACCTGGGGATTATCTTTAAACAGCAGCACTTGTCCTCTCTGTCAACTGGGTGTGTTTAAAAAGCCCTTCTTCAGGCTGAGGGAGACGAAACAAGAGGTTTAAAGCCCACATGACTGATACATCCATCTGGCGCTTGACCATATACTTGGTCTCCTCTGATGCAGGCAGGCAAGGGAGAGATTGTGTCACATATAGCACATAAACACAGACAACCACAATATCAGGAGTGAAGCACACACACACACACACACACACACACACACACACACACACACACACACACACACACACACACACACACACACACACACACACACACACACACACACACACACACAAAACGGGCTACCACCCCTTAATTCATCCCTCCACTGTGTTTGATGATGGATGCCTTTCCCTCAGTCTTGTTGGTATATGAGAAACCAGGTCCTTTAGCCATCATCAGCCCGCTGCAGTTCCATCACGGTCACACTAAAAACAAGCAGACACAGAGAAACCGCTGCTGCCACTCTTACCCACTCCTGAGCCAAGATGAATGCCTGTTTGACTAGGCTTTTACAGCAAGTCACTGTGGACAGAAGCTCCTCCATGATCCAATAATATAACAGTCATAGAAGTGTCCAGAATTTGACCTCTGCTGAAAAAAATAATATTGGCTACATGAGCTGCCAGACATGTGAGAGGACTGCTCAGAGAAGAGAAACAGACACATGTTATTGCATCAGAAGTCGCTATGTCTCAGTGTTGAATGCACACTGGGCTATGTTGTGTATGTTGAGGAAGTCATGGAGTATACAAGAGCTAACAATACATTTGTGTGATTATTATTAATCTTATCAGTAAAACCTCACCCAAATGGCCCTCTATTCCCTACATAGTGCATAACTTTTGCCCAGGTCACATAGGGCTTTAGTCAAAATTAGTGCACTGTATGGTGAATGAGGTGCCATTTGGGATGCAGACAACATGCAGTCATTTGTTTTCTGACTAACTGAGTCCTACATGCTGACTTAGTGCTTAGAAGGGGCCACTACAAACTTCTTATTAGAGCTATTAGGCAATGACTTCCAGAGCCTGGGACCATGGTAGGAAGTATTTAAACCTAGAGTTGGAATGGAAAAGAGAGGCAGGGAGATACAAGTGTGGGAGGCAGAAATGTGTGTGTGTGTGTGGGTGTGTGTGTGTGGTCTGTGCTACTCTGTGCTCCAGAAACACACAGTGAGCATGAGGTCATATCCCCTTGAGGAAGCAAGAGGATATTAGCCATCCCTTTAAGACTGATGCGATAGTTCTTAATAAAACAAACACCACTGGACCTTTCTTAATATAAGATGGAGGGCTGAGCTCTGAGTGTGTGTGTGTGTTGAACTCTGCTTCTTCTCAACCAGGAATGTAAACAGGGCTAAAAGTAAGCTAGGGGGCTCCAACTTTCCCCTCTCACTGCTGTATCCTAGTTTACATCTCCCCTGCAGAGATTACAGTATCAAATACATTACATGTTTTCACTGTCATTCACATAAACACTGTCCACTTAAGGCTTGCGACCTGTTCAGTTGGTTTATGAAGAGATGGCCCATAAATCAATTGGACCAGTCATCAGAAAGAGATTAAGAAATCAGGGGGATATGCAATTGATTAGGAACCTTAGATTACAATTATTTATGGACTAGATCACTCATAACCATAGTAATATGACTTGTTCTTCCACTGAGCCCCTACCCAGCCTGTTATGATGTACTTGGCTGTGTGTTGGCACCATAGTAATTCCACTGGGTGTTTATATAGACTGACAATGACTGAAAACGTGCAAAGGCTGAGACAAATGAAAGATATAGAGAGAGAGTTTGTGTTTGAATTGAACTGCAGAGAGAGGAGAGAGTTATTTTGATAAATATAGGTATACAGTATTGGACAGACCAGGGAGTCATGTGACAGTGACAGTCCCCTCTGTAACAGATCTGCCATAAAACACTTTGTCTTGCCATTATGATTTCACAGAGCTAACACCTGCCGTGACACTGGTCACATTAGTCACTGAAGGGGAGGAGGAGTGGTATTGTAACTGCCAAACATCAGGCAGCTCATTCAGACACTGTCTGACAGCAACCATGTTGCAATAAATTAGCTTGTCAATTAACTCACAGACAGCCAAGGCAACGTCTTGTCTGGCCACACACACTAAGTCCTTCCCCTACATAAGCAGCCGTTCAGCAAAGGAGAACAGTCGAGGGATAGGGGAGTAAAGTGAGCAGTCTTACCGTTATAAGTCACTCTGGGTTTGGTCAAGCACATGACGATGTGTAGATCCATCTCATCCGTGGAGACAAACTTGGAGCAGACAGGGCACATGAAGCCTGCATGGAGGGAGAAGGGAGGAGGAAAGGAAGACCAAGTGGTAAATATCAGAAATCTAATTCTGTAAAGGGAAATCATTAAGTACCTACGTATATTGTTACCATAACACAGCATCACACACCCGAACCCCTCCGCCCAGCCACCACAACATTCTCGCTGACATTACAAACTGAGTTCTCCCTATTACATTCTCCTGTAATTACACTCTATGAGTCACACTCAATAATCTCCCTGTGATATTAACAGCAAAGATGATAAAATGAGGTGATATTTAACACTGATTGCAAAGCTTGTCTTGACATTATCACTATGATGCAGCAGATGGCAGAGATGCTCTTTAAACTGAGATTATTAATGATCGTGTTTGGTAACTCTGCACTAAACAGTTAACATAACTAGACAGCCAAACAGACTGACAGACAGGGTTTAATGTTGTTATCGATGATGTGGTATGATAACATCTGGTTAGTGTAGGACTGATAGGGGTAGTATCGGAGGTATCTATCAATTGACTGGACTAGCAGCTGGGTTTATGGCAACCACCTCGGGTGGGCACAGAGGGAGGGAGTGTATGTGTGTGTGTGTGTGTGTGTGTATGTATATGAGTGAGTGTGTGTATGTATGTACATTGAGGGAAAAAAGTATTTGATCCCCTGCTGATTTTGTACGTTTGCCCACTGACAAAGAAATTATCAGTCTATAATTTTAATGGTAGATTTATTTGAACAGTGAGAGACAGAATAACAACAAAAAATCCATAAAAACGAATGTCAAAAATGTTATAAATTGATTTGCATTTTAAAAATAGGTATTTGACCCCCTCTCAATCAGAAAGATTTCTGGCTCCCAGGTGTATTTTATACAGGTAACGAGCTGAGATTAGGAGCACACACTTAAAGGGAGTGCTCCTAATCTCAGTTTGTTACCTGTATAAAAGACACCTGTCCACAGAAGCAATCAATCAATCAGATTCCAAACTCTCCACCATGGCCAAGACCAAAAAGCTCTCCAAGGATGTCAGGGACAAGATTGTAGACCTACACAAGGCTGGAATGGGCTACAAGACCATTGCCAAGCAGCTTGGTGAGAAGGTGACAACAGTTGGTGCGATTATTAGCAAATGGAAGAAACACAAAAAAACTGTCAATCTCCCTTGGCCTGGAGCTCCATGCAAGATCTCACCTCGTGGAGTTGCAATGATCATGAGAACGGTGAGGAATCAGCCTAGAACTACACGAGAGGATATTGTCAATGATCTCAAGGCAGCTGGGACCATAGTCACCAAGAAAACAATTGGTAACACACTACGCCGTGAAGGACTGAAATCCTGCAGCGCCCGCAAGGTCCCCCTGCTCAAGATAGCACATATACATGCCTGTCTGAAGTTTGCCAATGAACATCTGAATGATTCAGAGGACAACTGAGGACAAATGAGACCAAAATGGAGCTCTTTGGCTTCAACTCAACTCGCTGTGTTTGAAGGAGGAGGAATGCTGCCTATGACCCCAAGAACACCATCCCCACCGTCAAACATGGAGGTGGAAACATTATGCTTTGGGGGTGTTTTTCTGCAAAGGGGACAGGACAACTTCACTGCATCAAAGGGACGATGGACGGGGCCATATACTGTCAAATCTTGGGTGAGAACCTCCTTCCCTCAGCCAGGGCATTGAAAATGGGTCGTGGATGGGTATTCCAGCATGACAATGACCCAAAACACACAGCCAAGGCAACAAAGGAGTGGCTCAAGAAGAAGCACATTAGGTCCTGAAGTGGCCTAGTCAGTCTCCAGTCCTTAATCCCATAGAAAATCTGTGGAGGAGCTGAAGGTACGAGTTGCCAAACATCAGCCTCGAAACCTTAATGACTTGGAGAATATCTGCAAAGAGGAGCGGGACAAAATCCCTCCTGAGATGTGTGGAAACCTGGTGGCCAACTACAAGATTAGTCTGACCTCTGTGATTGCCAACGAAGGTTTTGCCACCAAGTACTAAGTCATGCTTTGCAGAGGGGTCAAATACTTAAAATTAAAATGCAAATCAATTTATAACATTTTTGACATGCGTTTTTCTGGATTTTTGTTGTTGTTATTCTGTCTCTCACTATTCAAATAAACCTACCTTAAAATTATAGACTGATCATTTCTTTGTCAGTGGGCAAACGTACAAAATCAGCAGGGGATCAAATACTTTTTTCTCTCACTGTATGTATGTATGTATGTATGTATGTATGTATGTATGTATGTATGTATGTATGTATGTATGTATGTGAGTGTGTGACATTATTGCATCAATATTAACACCTGCTCACCATCCATCCCTCGAGTCCAGCTAGTCCTAACTGATAACAGCCCTTTCCTGCTGCCAATGACCAAAAGCTCTTTGGCCTCATGGGTGGAATGTTATTAATAGTTATAGTTATTAATAGTTATCATTTCATCATTAATGAAGATCATTTCTAAAAACCAGACGGAAATCGGTGTTTCTATGTCAAATATGTTCTATTTCAGTCTTCTGTGATGTACAGTATATAAAGTGTAATATTGGGATGCAAATTCACAAGTTAATACACTTCAACTCTATATCTGACATGGTACAGCTGTCTTATTTTTTACCATAACCATGTGTGTGAGGTGTATACTTTTGTTCCAAAGTGGAATTGTTTAAGACTACCAATAAACACTCTGTGTGACCCTGATTTAGCACACTGAAGTAAAAGGCTCATGCAACTTTGTGTGTTTGTACTGTATGTGTGTGTTTGTGTGTTTGTAGTATGTGTGTGTGTAGTATGTGTGTGTGTGTTTGTAGTATGTGTGTGTGTTTGTGTGTGTGTTTGTGTGTGTGTAGTATGTGTGTATGTGTGTCTGTGTTTGTGTGTGTAGTGTACATGTGTGTGTTTGTGTGTGTAGTGTACGTGTGTGTGTCTTTGTGTGTGTAATGTGTGTGTGTGTGTGTGTGTGTGTGTGTGTGTGTGTGTGTGTGTGTGTACTAGAGGTCGACCGATTAATCGGAATGGCCGATTAATTAGGGCCGATTTAAATTTTCATAACAATCGGAAATCTGTATTTTTGGACACCGATTTGGCCGTTTTTTGTTTGTTTTTGTTTTTTACACCTTTCTTTAATCTTTATTTAACTGGGCAAGTCAGTTAAGTACACATTCTTATTTTCAATGACGGCCTAGGAACAGTGGGTTAACTGCCCCGTTCAGGGGTAGTCCAACGCTCTAACCACCTGCCTCTCATTGCACTCCACGAGGAGACTGCCTGTTACGCGAATGCAGTAAGAAGCCAAGGTAAGTTGCTAGCTAGCATTAAAGGTATCTTATAAAAAACAATCAATCATAATCACTAGTTAACTACACATGGTTGATGATATTACTAGTTTATCTAGCGTGTCCTGCGTGCATATAATCGATGCGGTGCGCATTCACGAAAAAGGACTGTCGTTGCTCCAATGTGTACCTAACCATAAACATCAATGCCTTTCTTAAAATCAATACACAAGTATATATTTTTAAACCTGCATATTTAGTGCGTGCATATAATCGACGCGGTGCGCATTCGCGAAAAAGGACTGCCATTGCTCCAACGTGTACCTAACCATAAACATCAATGCCTTTCATAAAATCAATACACAAGTATATGTTTTTAAACCTGCATATTTAGTTAATATTGCTTGCTAGCATACATTTCTTTTAACTAGGTAAATTGTGTCACTTCTCTTGCAACAGAGTCAGGGTATATGCAGCAGTTTGGGCCGCCTGGCTCGTTGTAAACTGTGTGAAGACTATTTCTTCCTAACAAAGACAGCCAACTTCGCCAAACGGGGGATGATTTAACAAAAGCGCATTTGCGAAATCGTTGCACGACTGTACCTAACCATAAACATCAATGCCTTTCTTAAAATCAATACACAGAAGTATATATTTTTAAACCTGCATGTTTACCTAAAAGAAATCCAGGTTAGCAGGCAATATTAACCAGGTGAAATTGTGTCACTTCTCTTGCGTTCATTGTACGCAGAGTCAGGGTATATGCAACAGTTTGGGCCGCCTGGCTCGTTGCGAACTAATTTGCCAGAATTTTATTTAATTATGACATAACATTGAAGGTTGTACAATGTAACAGCAATATTTATATTTATAATTAAGTCTATGATTTGATATTTGATTGAGCAGTCTGACTGAGCGATGGTAGGCAGAAGCAGGCTCGTAAGCATTCATTCAAACAGCACTTTGTGCGTTTTGCCAGCAGCTCTTGCGCAGTTTATGACTTCAAGCCTATCAACTCCCGAGATTAGGCTGGTATAACTGGTGTGAAATGGCTAGCTAGTTAGCGGGGTGCGTGCTAATAGCGTTTCAAACGCCACTCGCTCTGAGACTTGGAGTAGTTGTTCCCCTTGCTCTGAAAGGGCCACGGCTGTTGTGGAGCGATGGTTAACGATGCTTCGAGAGTGGCTGTTGTCGATGTGTTCCTGGTTCAAGCCCTGGTAGGGGCAATACGAAAGTGCCTATAAGAACATCCAATAGTCAAAGGTATATGAAATACAAATGGTATAGAGAGAAATAGTCTTATAAATACTATACTATATAAATACTACTATACAACCTAAAACCTCTTACCTTGGAATATTGAAGTCTCATGATAAAAGGAACCACCAGCTTTCATATGTTCTCATGTCTGAGCAAGGAACTTAAATGTTAGCTTTTTTTACCTGGCACATATTGCACTTTTACTTTCTTCTCCAACACTTTGTTTTTGCATTATTTAAACCAAATTGAACATGTTTCATTATTTATTTGAGGCTAAATTGATTTTATTGATGTATTATATTAAGTTAAATAAGTGTTCATTCAGTATTGTTGTAATTGTCATTATTACAAATAAAGAATTTTTAAAATCGGCCGATTAAATCGGTATCGGCTTTTTTTGGTCCTCCAATAATCATAATCAGTATTGGCGTTCAAAAATCATAATCGGTCAACCTCTAGTACAGTATGTGTGTGTGTGTGTGTGTGTGTGTGTGTGTGTGTCCGGACTGATCGAGTCTGTCACCCTGGTCTACAAGGCTCCTGGAATTAAGAGATAATTCAGCCAGTGGCCAACAGGTTCTCACCTCAAGGCCCGTTCCCCTCTGCTTATCACACCCATTATGTCCTGCAGCTCACTATAGTGTACACAGTGTGTGTGTGTGTGTGTGTGTGTGTGTGTGTGTGTGTGTATGTGTGTATGTGTGTATGTATGTGTATTTACAGATTATTTCCTGTAAAGTACATCCATATAATATGAGTCATCCTGATGTGTGCATGCAAACAGACCCACAGGCACATTAACCAGGGTTCCATCTTACCATCGCATGCAGAAGAATTACCTGACACATAAAAACGACAGTCATGCCGGTACAATTTGATACAGTCGGACAGACCATTTGTTTGTTCCACAAGGTGGGATCTTGTGTAGGTAAAATGAATTATGCGAGAAACGGCATTGGAGAGGCCTTTATGTGCAAACATTGATATATTAATCATCACATAGAAATAAACTCGGAATCGTGGCCTGATATCCACCCCCCCCCCATCACAACGTGAAAAAGCATTTCAAGTTCATAAACAGATGAAATAAGTTATGATGAACTTCACATGGTGGTTAAGTGCATGGTGATCATACACATTTCCAATAGGCTAAATATGGAGAGTAGGCTATTATTTGAATGCTGTTGACATAATGATCAGTGCTTGGCTGCCAATTATTTCATAAAATGATCTCGCTCTTATCCATATCTAATCATATAACCCCCCCGTCCACTTTATCAGCCAAGTCTTGTCTAGACAGAGAGCCTAGAAAAAAACTAGAAAAAACTAGATTGTGCATGTTTGTGTGACAAAACCATCTGTAGTTGAAATTGTGATTGAAACCCACGTAACGTATGTCTTTTAATTGGTACATGGGAACTTCGTCATCACGCAGCCTTTTGTCCACAAAAAGTGGTGGGAACATGCACATATTGTTTTTAATGCAGATTTTAGAATATTCACATGAAAACCTGTCTCCAATTGGATGGAACCCCAGCTATGGACACACACCAGGATGACTGATGTATTATCAGGATGCACTTTCCAGGAAGTGAATCTGGAAATATTCAGTCACAACACACCCCCCTGTAGGTCCTGCACTCCTACAGGCAACAATCAATCTCGAGCCCAACTCAACTCTGCAGGGGGTACAGTTACGTCTACAGATCTGAAGACAATACTGTAGAACATTCAGGGGGTAGCCCCATCTGGGACTTGGTCCGAACCTCTTGACAAGGTTGCTAGGTGTTGGGTTGAGCTTGCTCCATTACCCCCTTTCCTTCGGGAGAGCGTGTCTCCACACTCCTCTTCAATGGCTTCACGGGCGCCATCCCACTTCAGACACCAATGTGTGTTTGTGTGTGCGTCCGGATATTTTCAGAATCATTTCCTGGAAAATGCCTCCACAGAATATATGCCTCATCCTGGTGTGCGTGCATACAAACAGACACGTGTGTGTGTGTGTGTGTGTGTAGATATTGGCTGTACTAAGTTCTAATCCCTTTCTGTGGGGAGGATATTGGAGAGGAGGAGAGGAGTGTCCCACTTCCAGCAGGGACTAGAAGAGATAAGAGGAGATAAGGTGGGAAATTCAAAGCTGAACTACTACACAACTCCCTCAGCATAAGCTGACAAACTGAGGGGGTTAACCATCTCTCCTTCACTCACCTCCTCTTCCCTCCCTCCATTTAGACACCCAGCTGACACCCTCTGCTCTGGCTCTGGCACAGCAGACTAGCAGACGGGGCAGACTATGATGGGGAGAAGGGCAGCTGTGACCGTCTCTGTCTGCCCAGTGCTCACTATAGGGCACGCAGAGTACGGAGGTGTACTAGCATGGTATGTCTGCCACGCAACGCACGCCTCCAACTCAATCATCAAGTTTGCGGACGACACAACAGTGGTAGGCTTGATTACCAACAACGACGAGACGGCCTACAGGGAGGAGGTGAGGGCCCTCGGAGTGTGGTGTCAGGACAATAACCTCACACTCAACGTCAACAAAACTAAGGAGATGATTGTGGACTACAGGAAACAGCAGAGGGAACACCCCCCTATCCACATCGATGGAACAGTAGTGGAGAGGGTAGTAAGTTTTAAGTTCCTCGGCATACACATCACAGACAAACTAAATTGGTCCACTCACACAGACAGCATCGTGAAGAAGGCGCAGCAGCGCCTCTTCAACCTCAGGAGGCTGAAGAAATTCGGCTTGTCACCAAAAACACTCACAAACTTCTACAGATGCACAATCGAGAGCATCCTGGCGGGCTGTATCGCCGCCTGGTACGGCAACTGCTCCGCCCACAACCGTAAGGCTCTCCAGAGGGTAGTGAGGTCTGCACAACGTATCACCGGGGGCAAACTACCTGCCCTCCAGGACACCTACACCACCCGATGTTACAGGAAGGCCATAAAGATCATTAAGGACAACACCCACCCGAGCCACTGCCTGTTCACCCCGCTATCATCCAGAAGGCGAGGTCAGTACAGGTACATCAAAGCTGGGACCGAGAGACTGAAAAACAGCTTCTATCTCAAGGCCATCAGACTGTTAAACAGCAACCACTAACATTGAGTGGCTGCTGCCAACACACTGACTCAACTCCAGCCACTTCAATAATGGGAATTGATAGGAAAGGATGTTAAATATATCACTAGCCACTTTAAACAATGCTACCTAATATAATGTTTACATACCCTACATTATTCATCTCATATGTATACGTATATACTGTACTCTATCATCTACTGCATCCTTATGCAATACATGTATCACTAGCCACTTTAACTATGCCACTTTGTTTACATACTCATCTCATATGTATATACTGTACTCGATGCCATCTACTGTATCTTGCCTATGCTGCTCTGTACCATCACTCATTCATATCTTTATGTACATATTCTTTATCCCTTTACACTGTGTATAAGATATTAGTTTTGGAATTGTTAGTTAGATTACTTGTTGGTTATTACTGCATTGTCGGAACTGGAAGCACAAGCATTTCGCTACACTCGCATTAACATCTGCTAACCATGTGTATGTGACAAATAACATTTGATTTGATTTGATTTGCCAACTAGGCCTATAGGACAGAATGGAGCACAGTGGCACAGTATGGCCTGTCTGGCCAGCTGTAGGTCCAGCCAGTCTGGACTCTGGATGTACTGAGTCAATACAGATCATCTAAAGGTGATGCAGAACGTCACATACTACGTGTTTAGTTTGTCTGTATGACTGTTCACCTGACATCTCCAGCCTTCACAAGAGAAGCTATCTATCTGTCTGACCACATGCAGTGTAATACAAACCCAACACGGCTGCTTGCTTGGTGTTACAGGTAACACTCCTATCTAATGACTGTCCTTTGTGTAAGTGTGTGTGTGTGTGTGTGTGTGTGTGTGTGTGTGTGTGTGTGTGTGTGTGTGTGCGCGTGTGTCACTGTGTAAGTGTGTGTGTGTATGTGTCCTCTCTGTGTCTCTGGGTTATTTACTGTAAACCATGGCCACAGGAGGGGAGCAGCTGCATATTAACCAATGACCACATCAACACAGAGCAGGCCAGGGCTAGATCCAGGACCAACTGCCAGAGAACAGCAACTCAAACATCTTACACCAACACACACAGAGCCCAGTACTCCTACAGGCAACAACCTACATCAAGCCTAACTCAACTCTGCAGGGGGTACAGCTAAATGTACAGATCTGAAGATAATCCACTGGCATGAACTGTATAGGCCTACAAGCCAGCTACCACTCAGTAGACAGTAACTGTCAGAAAGCCTGCTGTCTGGGAAGGGAATAATGCGCTCAATTGTACTGGTAATCATGTTCATCTTGTTTCAACATCTGTTTCTATGTGTGTGTGTGAGAGTGAGAGAGTGAGTGAGTGAGTGAGTGAGTGAGTGAGTGAGTGAGTGAGTGAGTGAGAGAGCAGACTGTTGGTAGAATTCTCTCCTCTCCTGCAGAGAAAGGTTGCACAACATAACATAGCCTTGGCAGCTAGTCTACATCTCTTCTCTGGGTTATTCCATTTCAGGGCTCTGATCTTGCATCATGCTGCATATAGAAAACATACATTGTCTGATCACGGTGTTGTTTAATTGTCTGGAATTAAATTGAATTATACGTGAATGTTGAGAGAGAGGGACATTTAATTGAAGGAATGACTATGGAGGCATGGAGGAGAGCTGAAGTGGAACCTTCATCTTGATAAACAGACTAGAGTTAGTGACATCATCAGAGCAATAACATGAGGTGACAGTTTGACAGTCGGTGGGTTTTCAAGACACCCAAAGTCACGTTACATAGTCAAGATAATCAACATGATAATAAAGTAATGAAATCATGGCAGGCTATAACAGACAGAGTTGGTATGCATGGCCTTAACGGTGATGACATTCACATGTCAGTCTGATAGAGCCCATACAGAACGGTAATGAGGAAGACCCCCCCTGTCCCCTCTTTTACACACATGCTTAGTCGAGGTTACTAAAACATTGATCTCAATATCATATTTGGGAAAATACAAGTAAAGGAACAGAACAGAAAACAAAGAGTGGAAAGTAAAAAATATCCTCAAGCCAATGTTCTCCCAGTCAGTCAGTCCCACGGGAAGAGGAGAGAGGCCAGCACCATTAGCAACAATCAGATAAGGAGAGAAGGAGTTGGTGAGGAGAGGAGGAGATGGGGGATAGAGGAGGAGATGAGAGAAGATGGAGAGTAGAGGAGGAGAGTAGAGGAGATGGGGAGGAGAGGAGGAGAGGAGAAGATGGGGAGTAGAGGAGGAGATGGGGAGTAGAGGAGGAGAGGAGTATAGTAGGAGATGAGAGGAGGAGAGGAGTAGAGGAGATGGAGAGTAGAGGAGGAGATGGGAAGTAGAGGAGGAGATGAGAGGAGAAGATGAGAGGAGGAGATGGGGAGTATAGGAGGAGATGGGGAGATGGGGAGTAGAGGAGGAGATGAGAGGAGTAGAGGAGATCTATGCTTGTAGGCTATGTAGCAACGTCACATAGATCATTGTATTTAATTTTTAAATGAATACTTTCCCAAGTAAACAAATACTAATGTCCATTCAGATATTCTAATATTTGGTACTGCAGCAACTAATAGCATTAGGTACATCATGTTCTGTTCAAATTAGGAACACCTTCCTTAACTCAGGATCTCCTATAAGCCAAACCAAAGGCCTGTGTCAGCATCTATCCCATCTAGCCCCCAGCCTCGATCTTATTAAATCCCATGTATGTATTACATTATCATTTTATGGATCGGCAGGCTAGCTCTAAATGGGATGGTGCGTGGGGCCTTGCCTGAGAACTTCCTTCCTCTCTCACAGCCGTACAGCGCTATTGTCACTATTTCAATTACTTATTTATTTGATATTTTTTTCTCTTTAACTCTGCATTGTTGGAAAAGGAACCATAAGTAAGCATTTTATTGTTAGTCTACACCTGTTGTTTACGAAGTGTGACAAATAACATTTGATTCGATTTGACATGTATGTCAGCAGGGCCACACACACACACACACACACACACACACACACACACACACACACACACACACACACACACACACACACACACACACACACACACACACACACACACACACACACACACACACACACACACACACACACACACACACACACACACACACACACACACACAGGAGTGGAGAAGAGCTCCAGTCCTCCAGGGCCCCAGTCCGGCTTTTCCATCCTTGTCTGTTGATTATGGTGTGAAGGGACAATCACTACATCTAGCTCCTAAATGGTATGACATTTGTTGTAACACACATCTCAGGCAAAGGAGAACCCCCTTTCTCATGGGCTGTTACAGTCTTAAAATAAAATGCAGAAATAGAATTGTCTATGGTAAACAACAGCTCGTCATGAGCACCAAAACAATCCTGTCAAAATGACTCCATCCTTGTGATGTAGGTAGTACCCATAATCACTCACCAGACTAACACGCTGGACAGGACAGCCAAGCAGAGACAACCAACCTGACTATGACAACAAAGTTGACACAACACACAGTCAGCCATTTAACCATCAGTTTATTGGTTTATTGCATGATGAGACTGGGTTATGTTATTTTTTTTCAACAAAACCTTCAAAGGACAGGATTTAATGATGATACTGAACAGTGACAATGTCGTCCTAATCGTACAATACGCTGTGGATTATTTTCAAACCTCAGCAAATACATAGTGACAGCAGCCTAAAACGTGGACTTTTCCATATTTATCATCAGCAGCCTAAAAAGCCTTCTAAAAGCCAGTGCTGCCATGCAGCCTGGAGTCTTCCTTCAAGGAGCTGTTCTACACTCCCCAGTCCCCTGTCCTGCACTCTCTCTGCCACATCAATGATTGATTCTGAGGGCTGGAGCCCCAGGAGAGAGCAGAGGGCCAAAGCATCTCTGCCTGGCTATTAGGGGGTCTGGGCTGAGCAGAGCTAGCGTCCCTGGTCCCTGGGACCTCCATGGTGCTGCTGGTGATGATAATGTCACTGTAGCTTTAGCATGATAAGCATGATAAGCTCTGTGGTACATAAAGTTCCTGTGGGTGGGTAGACCGGCTGACTGTTTGGGACATTATTACACAGACAGACATGAATGTTGTATGATTACTGCTAAAGGTATGAGTATAGACTGAGATAGAGAGAGTGAAACAGAAAGCAAAATAGAGAGAAATAGAATGAGTAGAGAGAGAAATAGATAGAAAGAGATTATACACTGAGTATACTAAACATTAAGAACACCTTTCTAATGTTGAGCTGATGAAAATGCTGAAATGATTATCAGTTGAAGTTAAATTGAACAGTGTTAAACAATCAGTATGGAAAAGGACTCATTAAAATCACGTAGAATGTATATGTTGCTACTCTAGCGTCACACTACTCATACAGCAAGTTTAGAGATTTTATTATTCAAAAACATCCAATACCATCAAATATCGTCCTTTTTTTCATACTGTGATTTGATATTTTGGCCATATCGTCCAGCGTTTGTTGACTCCATTGCTTCCCACAGTTGTTTCAAGTTGGTTGGATGTCCTTTGCATGGTGGATCAATCTCGATACACACGGGAAACTGTTGAGTGTGAAAAACCCAGCAGCGTTGCAGTTCTTGACACAAACCGGTGCATCTGGCACCTACTATCATATCCCTTTCAAAGGCACTTCAATCTTTTGTCCTCCCCTTTCACCCTCTGAATGGCACACATACATAATCCATGTCACAATTGTCTCATTTAAAATCCTTCTTAGCCTGTCTCCTCCCCTTCATCTACACTGATTAAAGTGGATATAAGTGACATCAATAAGGGATCATAGCTTTCACCTGGATTCACCTGGTCAGTCTATGACACGGAAAGAGCAGGTGTTGTTAATGTTTTGTATAGTCAGTGTAGAGTGTAAATTTAGGGGCCAGGTTAACCCTGCCAGCAGGCCTGACTGCTACATCACAGTCAGGAAGTAAGGCACTGGGCTGTCACCACACACAAAGTTTTAGCTACTCTAGTTACCGAGAAAGACGTGATATCCATAAAGAGTCCAGTGAACCATTGTCTAATTAAGCAATAAGGCCCGAGGGGGTGTGGTATATGGCCAATATACCACAGCTAAGGGCTGTTCTTATGCACTACACAATGCAGAGTGCCTGGATACAGCCCTTAGCCGGGGTATATTGGCCATATGCCACAAACCCCAGAGGTGCCTTACTGCTGTTATAAACTGGTTACCAACGTAATTAGAGCAGTAAAAAGAAATGTTTTGTCATACCTATGGTATACGGTCTGATATACCACGGCTGTCAGCCAATCAGCATTCAGGGCTCGAACCACCCAGTTTATAATCTATAATCTGTTTGTAGCTGTCACGCCCTGACCTGTGTATTCTTTGTTTTCTTTATATATTTTGGTTAGGTCAGGGTGTGACATGGGTGATGTATGTGTTTTTGTACTGTCTAGGGGTTTTATGGGGTTTGTTACCATCTAGGTGTTTATGTATGTTTATGGTTGCCTAGATTGGTTCTCAATTAGAGGCAGCTGTTTATTGTTGTTTGGGAACCATATTTAGGCAGCCATCTTCTTTGGGTATTTTGTGGGTTATTGTCTATGTGATGTTGCATGTTTTCACTCAGTATTTATAGCGGTCACGTTCGTTTTGATATTTTGTTTGTTTGTTTAGTGTACTTCGTGTTTTTTCGTCTTTCATTAAAAAGATGTATTCACATTTGGTCGCCTCACTACAACGACCGTGAAAGTGGCACAACCCTATTTAAGGGCATTTTTATTAGAGAGGTGAAGTGATGAGACTCTTTGGGCGAACTCTCTGAGAGGAGGGGTGAGGAGACGAGGAGAGAGGAGGGGAGAGCAGAGAGATGAGGAAAGAGGGGAGGGTAATATTAGAGAGACACTATCACCAGCCACCCACCTGCCAGACAGCCTCACTCTCCCCATGTGTCACAGTCTGACGTGTCAGGGACTATAATTAAAATCAGAGAACCAGGACAACACTGACGGCACATCAGACAGGCTCTATTTACAGAAATATAGTATGGGAGGGAGGGAGGGAGGAGAAAAAGAAAGCCTGTAATTTCCTCTGTTTTTGCTAAAAGGAGAGAGGAAATTGATTGTGTCGGCGGGCCTGGCTGGGTTTGGATCTGGAAAGACAGAAACAATCAGCTCTAGGGAGCAGACAGACTGAACAGACAGAGTATCATGACAAGAAGAGAAAATAGAAAGAGAGATGAAAGAAGCTAAACTGCCCACTGCAGCCACTGAACCATGGCCTGTTCACTCTCATCAGCTCACATGCCCTGTTGACTTTCATTGACAGTAGAGCAGTGTAGGCCACAGAGGGCCTGCATGTGGGAGTGAGGGACTGGGAGGATACTAACATGACCATATTATCCCTATTACGCATATTAATACATGGGGGGTGGGGTTAAGGGCCTGAAAACACAGCCTCAAACATTCTCAATTTGTACAGCACTTAGGATAAAGTTTCTATGACCTGACCTGGTTGGATCGGCCTAAGCTTATGTCTGGGTCTCCACTGTGGCTGCCACACACAGACCCACGCAGGGAGAGGAGGGGGAGACGGAGAGGGAGACCTAGATCAATGGGACGATTAGGGGTCATCCTATTGAGTGAAACCCTGAGCCAGAGAGAAAGAGAGACAGATAGAGAGGTAGAGGGAGAAAGAGGGGTCCTGGCACCATCACACAAGGCGAACTTGAGGGTCAAAAAAGAGAAGGAGAAAGAAGAAGGGAAAGGGAGGGGAGAGTGGGGAAGAGTTGAGTATAAATAAACCGGCTTTCAGTCACTGGAGGGAAGTAGAAGTAGGCTACTTCCTGACGAGTTGACACGTGAAGGTGATGATGATACTGGAAGGTTGAGGAGATGGGGAGTCCTTCTCTGTCTGCTCACATCTCAATACCTCACAGACAGACAGACAGACAGACAAGCCCCACGGAGCAGATAGCAGAGCGCTATGAAGAGGAATGTTGTGTTCAGGACAGGCAGGCTCAGCCCTAGGCCCTGGAGTGTTTGTATAGGCAGCTAGCCTATCTATCATCAGCAGGCTTTCTTCTCTCTGTTAACCATCATCTGTCTGTCTGCCATCCCACCTCAACACACAGAAAAAAACAAAGGAGATGGAAAAATAGTCGAAGCAACGAAAAAAAGCGAAGGCAGAAAACAAAGCCACAGACCCTGACAGGCCGGCACTGCAACTAAAAAACTGTGTTTGGAGTGCCCACTCCGACAAGCAGAGGGCTGCGTGGTGAGTGGCACGTGGGCAAACTGTGCTGTCTCTGTGTGTTGTCACAATACGAAGTGTGTTTTTAGCGCTCTGCTCCCGGCTGCTAATGACCCACATTCACAATAAACCGCCCCGGTGAGTTCCACCTTGCACGGCAACCGTATCCATACCGCTGCTCATTAGTCCTGCAAGCCTGAGCTTATCAGTAACACTAAGTAACACAGCGCTCACAGAGACACTGCTAGGCTATACTGCACTGTACTGCACAGGGCTCACAGAGACACTGCTAGGCTATACTGCACTGTACTGTACAGGGCTCACAGAGACACTGCTAGGCTATACTGCACTGTACTGCACAGGGCTCACAGAGACACTGCTAGGCTATACTGCACTGTACTGTACAGGGCTCACAGAGACACTGCTAGGCTATACTGCACTGTACTGCACAGGGCTCACAGAGACACTGCTAGGCTATACTGCACTGTACTGTACAGGGCTCACAGAGACACTGCTAGGCTATACTGCACTGTACTGTACAGGGCTCACAGAGACACTGCTAGGCTATACTGCACTGTACTGCACAGGGATCAGAGACACTGCTAGGCTATACTGCACTGTACTGCACAGGGCTCACAGAGACACTGCTATGTTATACTGCACTGTACTACACAGGGCTCACAGAGACACTGCTAGGCTATACTGCACTGTACTGCACAGGGCTCACAGAGACACTGCTAGGTTATACTGCACTGTACTACACAGAGACACTGCTAGGCTATACTGCACTGTACTGCACTGGGCTCACAGAGACACTGCTAGTAGTATACACACCCTGTTAACTCAAAAAGGCAAGGTGACAGTGGATTTCTCTGAATCTCTGGATTTCATTACATTAGATTCAGGGGTCTGCATGAGGCCAAGTTGACAACTTTACAACTATTAATATGAACTGTTTAGTGAAACAGACGACACACATCCTCTCTCTCCCTCAGTCTGTCTCTCCCCCCCTTTCTCTCCCCCTCTCGCGCTCCCTCTCCATCTCAAGCCAAAAAACTTGAAGATATGCTGAGGATTTGTGTGTCACTGAACCAATAAAGCCTCTGGCCTCTATGACCCTTGCTCTGTTTGGAGGGGTCAGTGGAGAGAGATACAGAGAGAGAAGAGTAGAGAGAGAGGAGAGACACTTGTGCCACACAAACACACACCACACCTGCTCCATCCAGATGGGAGCACTGAGCAGGGAGCAGAGAGAGAGAGATTAGGCAGGCAGGAAAGCAGGTCAGCCGGCAGGAGCACACAGGAGAACCAAGACGCACGTATCTATCCATCCATCCCTCACTCCCTCCCTAACCCATCCCTCCATCCACACAGGATCCCTCCACACAGGATTAATTTGTCAACGTGGCTTTCTACTAAACTGGAGGGAAGGGACTGAGACATAGCAACAGCCACAGTTCTACAGCCACAGCCCAGTTAGCCTAGCTCCCCATATCTACAGCCACAGCCCAGTTAGCCTAGCTCCCCATATCTACAGCCACAGCCCAGTTAGCCTAGTTCCCCATATCTACAGCCACAGCCCAGTTAGCCTAGCTCCCCATATCTACAGCCACAGCCCAGTTAGCCTAGCTCCCCATATCTACAGCCACAGCCCAGTTAGCCTAGCTCCCCATATCTACAGCCACAGCCCAGTTAGCCTAGCTCCCCATATCTACAGCCACAGCCCAGTTAGCCTAGCTCCCCATATCTACAGCCACAGCCCAGTTAGACTAGCTCCCCATATCTACAGCCACAGCCCAGTTAGCCTAGCTCCCCATATCTACAGCCACAGCCCAGTTAGCCTAGCTCCCCATATCTACAGCCACAGCCCAGTTAGACTAGCTCCCCATATCTACAGCCACAGCCCAGTTAGCCTAGCTCCCCATATCTACAGCCACAGCCCAGTTAGACTAGCTCCCCATATCTACAGCCACAGCCCAGTTAGCCTAGCTCCCCATATCTACAGCCACAGCCCAGTTAGACTAGCTCCCCATATCTACAGCCACAGCCCAGTTAGCCTAGATCCCCATATTTACAGCCACAGCCCAGTTAGCCTAGCTCCCCATATCTACAGCCACAGCCCAGTTAGCCTAGCTCCCCATATCTACAGCCACAGCCCAGTTAGACTAGCTCCCCATATCTATAGCCACAGCCCAGTTAGCCTAGCTCCCCATATCTACAGCCACAGCCCAGTTAGACTAGCTCCCCATATCTATAGCCACAGCCCAGTTAGCCTAGCTCCCCATATCTACAGCCACAGCCCAGTTAGACTAGCTCCCCATATCTACAGCCACAGCCCAGTTAGACAAACCCACAGCAACCCCCCTCTACGACAACACCAAGGCTCCGTCTCATATGGCAAACTTTTCTCTTTATAGTGCATACTATTGACCAGGGCCCATAGGGCTCTAATCAAAAGTAGTGCACTATGAAGAGAATAGGGTATTTGGAATCCCACCAAGCCTTAATACAGAGGACACAGCAGCAGCAGTAAAACTACACAACATTTTTACCAACCTGGCCGGAGTCAACTCACGTTTTTATTCTATTGGCCAAACTAATCTCTCTACGCAAGATTTTGGTTCTAGGTTAACCGGGATGAAGTCCAAACAGACTTGGGTCAAACACCTCAAACACTTTTGCAAAATCTGAGGTAAATAATTGAAAGAATTTATGACTTGTATTTGACCCGGTACTGTAATCCACAACCACCGCAAACAGTCTATGTTTCTGATTTTTTTAGTACAATGACTCACAGTGTCACTGCTACTACTTAAACAGTTAAATGCTGCTAGGATCCTGTAATACAATGCAAGGTCTGTCTTTACCTCCATCTCTCTCAACGTCATAGCAACGTTATGCAATCAGTGTGTGCATGACGTGTGTCCGTTGAATGCTAGTTTATCAGGGGCGGCAAGTAGCCTAGTGGTTAGGGCGCTGGGCCAGTAACCGAAGGGTTACTGGATCGAAATCCCTGAGCTGACAAGGTAAAAATCTGTCGTTCTGCCCCTGAACAAGGCAGTTAACCCACTGTTCCCTGGTAGGCCGTCATTGTAAATAAGGTTCTGTTCTTCACTGACTTCCCTGGTAAAATATCTGTCTCATTCACATCTCCTTATCACAGGACAGGATGTTTAAGTCATACTGCCCTCTCCGTGTATTGTGTGAGTGTGCTATGCACGGTGTGTGTATGACGTCTGTTGAATGCTGTGTGATGGTAACTGGGAACACACACATAATCACTTGCATATTACCATGGTCACCCTACAGGGCCCTCCACCAGCACAAAGGGTTAGTGGTAACTAACAACCATGTACAAAGCAGCAGTAAGGAATGTAACACAGGAGAGCATGCACAGACATTTTAATCTTCCAGCTAAAAGTGATGTTGAACAGCCATTTCACACCATTTAAAGCTGCAGCTTGGTTTGAGTTTGAGTTGATACCATCAGACCTGTTCTGTGAACAGTGAGGCTGATTAAAAACCTAGATTTTTCTGCAGCACAGTCTCGTCAAAGTCCAATTTAATTACCCAGAAATGTAACGACATTCTTCCTCCTCTTCTGAGTAGGAGTATCGAGAAGGATCGGAGGACAAATGCACAGCGTGGTAAGTGTCCATAACGTTTATTTTAAGACAAACTGAACACTACAAAACAGTAAACGTGAAACGAACAAAACCGAACCAGTACCGTGTGGCAACAAACACTCACATGGAAACAAAACACCCACAACTCAAAAGTGAAACCCAGGCTACCTAAGTATGATTCTTAATCAGAGACAACTAACGACACCTGCCTCTGATTGAGAACCATACTAGGCTGAACTCAAAACCCCAACATAGAAAAACACACATAGACTGCCCACCCCAACTCACGCCCTGACCATACTAAATAAAGACAAAACAAAGGAAATAAAGGTCAGAACGAGACAAGAAAGCCATTGTGTGAAACTCAATGGAGTGTTAACTCTGAAAGTTGGGATTTCAGACACTATCACATGTGAGGATATCCTACATGAGAGCGAGGACTGAGCTCATTGTATGGGAGTGACACAGCAATATCATTACAGTAATGGACAGAATAAATCTGCATATGAGAGTGTGAGATTCCAGTGTAAGCCTACACGGCTCCACTTCTGACCAGAGCCATATGTACCCTGGTCAAAAGGAGTGCACTATAAAGGGTGGCATTTGGACGCAGACAAAGACTAAAGAGCTCATGGTACAACTGGAGTTCATGAATCAGTATCAATTGACCCCTAGAGCCATGAGGGAAGAGATTCAAATGGCCATCTGTGACATGGAATGGTAATAATGACATTGGTACGACCTGACTACAGTACCTAAAGAGAAGCTTTGGCTTAAGTCTTCACTGATAAGGAATCTTCTTAAGGGGAAAGGGGGATACCTAGTCAGCTGCACAACTGAATGCCTTCAACTGAAATGTGTCTTCCGCATTTAACCCAACCCCTCTGAATCAGAGAGGTGCGGAGGGCTGTCCTAATCCATGTCATCAGTGCCTGGGGAGCAGTTGTTGTTTGGGGGTTAACTACCTTGCTCAAGGGAAGAACGGCAGATTTTGCCACCTTGCCGGCTCGGGGATTCGAACAGGCAACCTTTCGGTTACTGGCCCAATGCTCTTAATAATGTTCAGTCTGCTTTTTAAATATTTTATCTCCTCTGTACTATCATTAGCATGTGATCGATTCTGATCAGTGAAGTAATTAAAAGTATCCAGCACATTTAATAAAGTGTGAGACGTGGCGGTGTGTGTGAGAGAGAGAGAAAGAGGGAGTGTGTGTGTGTGTGTTTTGTGCGTTCCAGCATGCAAGAAAGCAAATGAAGGGAGCTGAAACAGTGTGATCTGTGTGTGCCCTGACATGTCTTCTGTAAACGTAGAGACAAACAGTCATCAGCATCATGCAGGGCTGGACATAAAGTCTGTCTGGCCTGTCTCTGCCTCAACTATCTTTCACTGCCATCACACACAGGAAGTCAAAGACAACTCATTTAAGCGATCAAATTACTGTTTTATAAGTAGTTCCTAAGTAACTATAGGAACAAGTATGTAGACATTATTTCAGATTACTTATTATTATGATATTATTACTCAAAGCATCTGAGAGTATTTTAAACAGGCTGGTTCGACAGATCCAAACCTATTACGTTAGGTTGATGCTGGTCTATGGCCTTGGTCAAATTGCTAGACACAGTTCAGGGCTATAGCCTACACACCTGAACTAGCTAACCCGATTCACAAATCAAGGGCTTGATGATTAGTTGACAAACTGAATCAGGCGTGCCGCTCGCTAGTTTAGGATAGGGCTGACCAATCCCATCACAGTATTAAAAAAAGAATTTGACAGTATTTGGCTGTATTTAATGTTTTTTTTTATAATAATAGTTCTACATTTGCTTTATGAGTAGTGTGTGACCCTCGAGTGGCAACACGTACAGTACATTCTAAGTGATTTCAATGGGTCTTTCTCCATTCGGATTGTTTAATACTGTTCAATTCATCTTCAATCCCCCAACAAATTCAGCATTTTCATCAATTTCTACATTTCCTGCACTCATTTGAGATCATTTTTACACTGCTATGTGGGGCCGCAAGATATGGGCATACAAGCCAGGCCTTATTTTTAACCAAATGTTGCAATTGCGATTTAGAGCTGTTGGAGTCATGGAAATATATTGATTATTCTAATTATATAGTTTGAATATAATAGGGGGCACTTTGAATGCAGTGTCTGACATGACAATGAATGAAAATGCCAGGGAGGAGTAATTGTGACAGGGTAGGAACCAGAGTGTTGCTAAGTGTTTCCTAGGGGACTCTATAAACTTTGGCTAAATTGAAGGTTCAACATATTCATGGTTCTAGTATTCCTCTTTGATTTATAAGATACTGTTGCACAAACAACATGCTGATGTAGGTCTACACCATCACTGGTATTATCAGGCTGTATAACTAATTATGTTTGCTCTGACTCAGTACATGTATTAGCTAGCTAGCCAGCTAACTAGTGATTAGCATTTCCGGCTAATACGATTTAGGCACAATTTGCTAAGAAAATACAAACTAGCTGTTTGCAGATGTAAGAAACACAAACAAATTGTGAAATTATAGAACGCTGGTGGATTTAAATTAAGAAGCAAAGTGAAAACAGCATCGTTGTCAATGTCATCAGCATTGTTGCTTATGCTGCATTGACCATGCAGACTGAACGCTAGTGTCTCGTAGTCGAGGAAGAACAAATGCGCTCCTTGGGTGACAGGGGGCGCGGATGGGTCTGTGTGGTAAACGGCATGGAGAGAGACAGATGACTCAAGTAGCGGAGTAAACTATAAAAAATGGACGTTACACACAGCGTATCACATTTTCAAACCAAACATTCAAATACCGTTATAGAACGTCAAGTAAAAACCAAAACCGGTCCATGCATCAACTCCAGTATATTGTAAAATATTCCCTAGCTCAGGAATAGTTCAAATACATGGAACGGCTGGGAGTCCCTGAGGAAAGGTTTGAAAACTCTTGGTCTACACCACGTACCTCTTGACAGATTCATAAAAGATTTACGTCGAAATTCTGTTAAACATAATGACACAGAGAATGAATCGTGTCTGATTAAAAGAGATATAGACTAATTGGCAGCCAATGATTTTGTATACTTAATTCAGTATATAGAGAGAGCGAGCAAGAGCAAAAGAGAGAGAATCCCTGAAAACACAAGACCTGATTACCCTGGGAGTGAGACAATATATGGATCGATAGCTTCAAACAGGGAATCTAGACTCAGGCTTATAAACAAAAGGAGAAAACTGTTGAACCACACCTAGTGTAATAACCCAGTGTAATAAGAGCCTCATTCCTAACATAACAGATAATCATGTCTTTGTAACTTTTTAATAGGATCATAAATTGCCAGCCCAGGCAGCAGTTAAGGACATGTTCTGCTACAATGGCTTGTAAAAAATTACCACAGTTTTCCCAGGCATTCCAGTGGTACTATACTGCAGACCGCCAGTCACCTTCAGTACAAGGGCAAAGCATGTTTTTACATGAAGTTCGGTTTCCTGGAGCGTTTGTGAGAATTTCACAAGACCTGAAAATAACCGTTTCATGGTAGGATTAGCAGACACATTTTACATGCCGTTAGTGAGCTTACAATGGGCCAAAAAGTTCCATGCAACTCCTGTTGCCGTGTCACAATACCTGGTACCGATATTCACACAGGTCCAGGATTCATTTCAGCCGAGGTTTGCTTGGATCAGGCTACTAAACGCTCCAGGATCATGATCATAAGGTGATATATGACAGCGTCCCCAGTGTAGAGTAGCACATGTAAAGCAGGTGTGTTTTAACTACTAGGACATAACGTACTCAGCATACAGTAAGGAACACATGTAGCCTAAACCAGGCCAAGGCATCTTAGCATTACCAGGACAAAGGGAACAGCTGGAATACATGTAAACCAAACCATATTGTAGCATCATGTGTGTCAGTCAGCAACTGTTTCTTTGACCCAGATGGGAAAACTTACTGGATGTATCATCTAACTCAGATCCAGTCAACTCAAACAGTGCAGTGCATGAGTAAGGAACAAAAGAAAACCCAGCACACTTGTAGTATTTTCTGTTAAGGCCTAGAGTAGCTTAGGTGTTAGGCAGCAGTACAGCATTACACAATGGTAATATGGCAGAACAGTCATTTCTAGTCAAATTCAGTGTCCTTGGTTAACATGCAGCCCTACAGGAGATATGAAAACAGAACAGTCACAAGAGGCAAAACAACTGAACTGAGAACAGCTACGGTGTTAGTATTGTACAAGCAACACATGTTGTGAATGACAAAAACAGCAAAACTGTACATGTCGTGGAGAAATGTAGAGATTTCCAGCCCTGCGTCTTGTGCTGGAGATGGGCTTCTCAAACCCCTGACCCCGGGGGGAATACTTTTTCCAGGAGGGATGGAGGGAAGAAGGAGGGAGGAGCGAGGTAAAGAGGCAGCACACTACATAGCTGACTGATTGAGTGGAAATTCTTTGATTAATCTACCTCAACACAAAATAAATAATCATACACTCAAAAAAAAAGATTGGGGTGAGTGAGAAAGAGGGGGTAAGGGGAGAGGGAGAATAAGAAGGAGAGAGAAAGTATGCTATGGCAATGTGTACATTGTTACGTCATGCCAATATAGTAGGGGGGCAGAGAGAGAGAGACAGAAACAGGGAGGGACAGAGAGAGAATGATAGGGAGACAGAGAAACGGAGGGACAGAAAGAGAATGAAAGAGAAACAGGGAGGGACAGAGAGAGAATGATAGGGAGACAGAGAAACGGAGGGACAGAAAGAGAATGAAAGAGAAACAGGGAGGGACAGAGAGAGAGAGAATGAGAGACAAGGGCCAAGGTCTAGCACTTCTGTCTGGGTAAATGATTTCCCCTGCCACACACAATATTTTGATATTGTTTCAATACCCGTGCAGCATGTTGGCCGTACGGTTAGAGAAGCAGAGTTAGTGGAGCGGAGCATGTTGATGCACTGGAAGTGGGATGTTGTGGTGCTATGTCAGGGTGGTTTGCTCATGATCACCATTTCTTCCCTAACTCTTCACCCCAAATGGCACTCTGTTCCCTATATACTGTAGTTCACTACTTTTAACAAAAGTAAAGACCAATTAACACCAGCGAGCGCTGACGAAGACCAGTGAGGGAAATGGGATTTACAGTCGTGGCAGAGCAGAGCTGTGTCCATCCTGCTGCCGTAATTAGGCCAAGAGGCAAGAAGTGTTATTTTGTGTAATTCTCTCTCTCTCTCTCTCTCTCTCTCTCTCTCTCTCTCCCTCTCACTTCTCATACTAACTGTATGTATGAAAATGTGGCTTATTAAGGACCACCTTATAGTGACTGCATTTGACAGTATCTGGTGTTTGGGGACTTGTACGAGCCCAGATTGAGTACGGTCTCTAACCATAAACAGGAAGAGAACTGGTATAGTTTCAGCAGACAGTCAGCAGCAGTATATCTCTACAGTTGTCCCCTGTAGGAGAGAGAGAGAGAGGATTACACAAAATGACACTTCCTGCCACTTAGCCTATTTACGGCAGCAGGATGGACAAAGCTCTGCTCTGTCACGACTGCAAATCCCATTTCCCTCACTGGGCTTCGTCTGCGCTCGCTGGTGTGGGAACAGTGTCTGGGCTTTAGGCCCAGCAAGACAGTAAAGTTACTTTCAACATGCTGCAGAATGTTATTACTACATAGAGCCACATAAGTGACTTCCTCAGAAGCATACAAACACACATTGTGCCTTTCTCTAATATGAGTTTTGAGTGTACATTGAGTAGACCCCAGTCTCTCTCATGGGGAATATGTCGTCCGGAGTTGGCTGTATTCCCGCCAGTCTACTACTACTAGACTACTTCGAGTTGGCGTTTGTGAAGGCAACATGCATAAACATGCTATGCAGTGTCTCAGAGACGTGAATGACATCAGCCATCCTATGGTGCTAGACTGGAGGATCTTCCCTATCATGTGACTTCAGCTTAATAACTAACTCCATTTGTTGTGGAATCATAAATACCTTACACTCTGTCGTGCTCTGACTGGGATCAGTATCACAGCCTACCTTACCTGCCTGCATGTCCAGACATGCCTGTCTATGTGTGTGTGTGTGTTTGTGTGTGTGCGTCAAGCCGACGAGGTGGTGGTGTAGTTCATCACACGATGAGGAGAAAGATTGACTATTGATTCCTGGATGGATGGTCTGGTGTGTCTACGTGGACTTCATACAGCAGCAGGCACACAGACAGTGCCAGAACGTGAGAGGGACATACTAAACGACTGCATGGACATATTATAGGCCTTCATCTGGGCAAGTTGAAATGGTCGCTCCAATGGCTCAGTGTTACAACATGGTGATAAATGGCCAGATTTATCAACAACACAGCAGCCATCTAAACAGCCCTAGTCCCTGTACTTTTCCAGAGTGGAACAACACAGACCCCAACAAACAGAGACACATCATCATTACACAAGACAAGTATCCAGCCCTGAATATAGCACACTACACACAAACACCAGAACACACTACACACAAACACCAGAACACACTGCCCTTTCCCACCTGGACAAAAGGAACACCTACGTGAGAATGCTATTCATTGACTACAGCTCAGCGTTCAACACCATAGTACCCTCAAACCTCATCACTAAGCTAAGGATCCTGGGACTAAACACCTCCCTCTGCAACTGGATCCTGGACTTCCTGACGGGCCTCCCCCAGGTGGTAAGGGTAGGTAGCAACACATTCACCACGCTGATCCTAAACACTGGAGCCCCTCAGGGGTGCGTGCTCAGTCCCCTCCTGTACTCCCTGTTCACCCACGACTGCATGGCCAGGCACAACTCCAACACCATAATTAAGTTTGCAGACGACACAACAGTGGTCTGATCACTGACAACGATGAGACAGCCTATAGGGAGGTCGGAGACCTGGCCGGGTGGTGCCAGAATAACAACCTATCCCTCAACATAATAAAGACAAAGGAGATGATTGTGGACTACAGGAAAAGGAGGACCCAACCCGCCCCCATTGTCATTGACGGGGCTGTATTGGAGCAGGTTGAGAGCTTCAAGTTCCTTGGTGTCCACATCACCAACAAACTAGAATGGTCCAAACACACCAAGACAGTCGTGAAGAGGGCACGGCAAAGCCTATTCTCCAAAAATATTTGGCATGGGTCCTCAGATCTTCAAAAGGTTCTACAGCTGCAACAGAGAGCATCCTGACTGGTTGCATCACTGCCTGGTACGGAAACTGCTCGGCCTCCGACCGCAACGCACTACAGAGGGTAGTGCGTACGGCCCAATACATCACTGGGGCAAAGCTGCCTGCCATCCAGGACCTCTACACCAGGCGGTGTCAGACGAAGGCCCTAAAAATTGTCCTAGACCCCAGTCACCCCAGTCATAGACTGTTCCCTCTACTACCGCATGGCAAGCGATACCGGAGCGCCAAGTCTAGGACCAAAAGGCTCCTCAACAGCTTTTGCCCCCAAGCCATAAGACTCCTGAACATATAATCAAATGGCTACCTGGACTATTTGCATTGTCTTGCGCCCCCCAAACACTATTTTATGCTGCGACTACTCTCTGTTTATCATATATGCATAGTCACTTTAACTATACATCCATGCACATACTACCTCAATTAGCCCGACTAACCGGTGCCCCCACACATTGTCTACCCAAACTATCTGCATTGTGTTCCGCCACCCACCACCCGCCAACCCCTCTTTCACGCTACTGCTACTCTCTGTTTATCATATATGCATAGTCACTTTAACCATACCTATATGTACATATAAGTGTTCATTGTTCATTCAGTATTGTTGTAATTGTCATGATTACAAATATATACATAAAAATTGGCAGATTAATCTGTATCTGTTTTTTTTTTTTGTTCTCCAATAATCGGTATCGGCATTGAAAAATCATAATCGGTCGACCTCTACTTGCTACTATATATAGCCTCGCAGCTGTTATTTTTCACTGTCTTTATTTATTTTTGAATTTTTACCCCTTTTTCTCCCCAATTTCGTGGTATCCAATTGTTTAGTAGCTACTATCTTGTCTCAACGCTACAACTCCCGTACGGGCTCGGGAGAGACGAAGGTTGAAAGTCATGCGTCCTCCGGTACACAATCCAACCAAGCCGCACTGCTTCTTAACACAGCGCGCATCCAACCCGGAAGCCAGACGCACCAATGTGTCGGAGGAAACACCGTGCACCTGGCAACCTTGGTTGGGGTGTACTGCGCCCGGCCCGCCACAGGAGTCGCTGGTGCGCGATGAGACAAGGATATCCCTACTGGCCAAACCCTCCCTAACCAGGACGACGCTCGGCCAATTGTGTGTCGCCCCACGGACCTCCCGGTCGCGGCCGGTTGCGACACAGCCTGGGTGCTTTTCACTGTCTTTTTACTGTTGTTTTATTTCTTTACTTATCTATTGTTCACCTAATAACAAATGTTTACTTAAAAAGTGCACTGTTGGTTAGGGCCTGTAAGTAAGCATTTCACTGTCATTTTTACCTGTTGTATTCAGCGCACATGACAAAAGACTTTGATGAGATGAATTGTCTTACTCTCACAGGGGAAGAGGAGGAGGAACTGTCTTACTCTCACAGGGGAAGAGAAGGAGGAACTGTCTTACTCCCACAGGGGAAGAGGAACTGTCTTACTCCCACAGGGGAAGAGGAACTGTCTTACTCTCACAGGGGAAGAGGAGGAGGAACTGTCTTACTCCCACAGGGGAAGAAGAGGAGGAACTGTCTTACTCCCACAGGGGAAGAGGAGGAGGAACTGTCTTACTCTCACAGGGGAAGAGAAGGAGGAACTGTCTTACTCTCACTGGGGAAGAGGAGGAGGAACTGTCTTACTCCCACAGGGGAAGAAGAGGAGG
Organism: Oncorhynchus masou masou; assembly: GCF_036934945.1. NCBI lineage: Eukaryota > Metazoa > Chordata > Actinopteri > Salmoniformes > Salmonidae > Oncorhynchus > Oncorhynchus masou. The sequence continues at coordinate 69,829,411 of NC_088240.1, forward strand.
AACTGTCTTACTCCCACAGGGGAAGAGGAGGAGGAACTGTCTTACTCTCACAGGGGAAGAGGAGGAGGAACTGTCTTACTCTCACAGGGGAAGAGGAGGAGGAACTGTCTTACTCTCACAGGGGAAGAGGAGGAGGAACTGTCTTACTCCCACAGGGGAAGAAGAGGTGGAACTGTCTTACTCTCACAGGGGAAGAGGAGGAGGAACTGTCTTACTCTCACAGGGGAAGAGGAGGAGGAACTGTCTTACTCCCACAGGGGAAGAAGAGGAGGAACTGTCTTACTCCAACAGGGGAAGAAGAGGAGGAACTGTCTTACTCCCACAGGGGAAGAGGAGGAGGAACTGTCTTACTCTCACAGGGGAAGAGGAGGAGGAACTGTCTTACTCTCACAGGGGAAGAGAAGGAGGAACTGTCTTACTCTCACAGGGGAAGAGGAGGAGGAACTGTCTTACTCTCACAGGGGAAGAGGAGGAGGAACTGTCTTACTCTCACAGGGGAAGAGGAGGAGGAACTGTCTTACTCCCACAGGGGAAGGGGAGGAGGAACTGTCTTACTCTCACGGGGGAAGAGGAGGAGGAACTGTCTTACTCCCACAGGGGAAGAGGAGGAGGAACTGTCTTACTCTCACAGGGGAAGAGGAGGAGGAACTGTCTTACTCTCACGGGGGAAGAAGAGGAGGAACTGTCTTACTCTCACGTGGGAAGAGGAGGAGGAACTGTCTTACTCCCACAGGGGAAGAGGAGGAGGAACTGTCTTACTCTCACGGGGGAAGAAGAGGGGGAACTGTCTTACTCTCACGGGGGAAGAAGAGGAGGAACTGTCTTACTCTCACAGGGGAAGAGAAGGAGGAACTGTCTTACTCTCACAGGGGAAGAGGAGGAGGAACTGTCTTACTCTCACGGGGGAAGAGGAGGAGGAACTGTCTTACTCCCAGAGGGGAAGAAGAGGAGGAACTGTCTTACTCTCACAGGGGAAGAGAAGGAGGAACTGTCTTACTCCCACAGGGGAAGAGGAACTGTCTTACTCCCACAGGGGAAGAGGAGGAGGAACTGTCTTACTCCCACAGGGGAAGAGAAGGAGGAACTGTCTTACTCTCACAGGGGAAGAGGAGGAGGAACTGTCTTACTCTCACAGGGGAAGAAGAGGAGGAACTGTCTTACTCTCACAGGGGAAGAGGAGGAGGAACTGTCTTACTCTCACAGGGGAAGAAGAGGAGGAACTGTCTTACTCTCACGGGGGAAGAAGAGGAGGAACTGTCTTACTCTCACAGGGGAAGAGGAGGAGGAACTGTCTTACTCTCACAGGGGAAGAAGAGGAGGAACTGTCTTACTCTCACGGGGGAAGAAGAGGAGGAACTGTCTTACTCTCACAGGGGAAGAGGAGGAGGAACTGTCTTACTCTCACAGGGGAAGAGGAGGAGGAACTGTCTTACTCTCACAGGGGAAGAAGTACAAGATAGAAGAGAAACAACAGGGAAAATACATATGTAATTCTCCTGTAACAGCGGAGCAGACGAGAACTATGTTTTCTGCTTTTTGGTCAACCACCACTATTTCCCAACATAAATGTCAAAGGTCCCACTTCCTCTTCAGTGTAACTGTGTCTGTTATTGGGCAGGAGGACAGATCATATCCTAAATGTTACAAACAAACCCAGTCTACCCCATGACAGACAAAAGTCAGGAAACAGATGGATCTGAACAGCATACTGTAGGCAGTAGGCCTTTAACACCAGTACCCTCAGGAGAGTGCAGGGCAGTCTAGTAATAATCAGGTCAAGAACTGGAGAACCAGATTGAGATCCAAAACTGATCATCAGCTAAATGCTGGGTCTTATATATCAGGGAATTTGAGCTATTAGATAGTCACTCAGTAAATATTCACTAACCGAGTAGAGCACAGACAGGCCATTTGAATGCAAATGTGTGGAACCATTAGAATATGGTTCCCGTTGCTGCAAGTTGTGGGCGTTTCGCCACGGTGACTTGTCGAAAGCACTTAGATTTAATCCTTGATGCTAATTTTTGACAAAATTAAGACTGCCAGCAACAGTTTGTGCGGCTTAAGAATGGGAGGAAACTGCTCAGCAGTCGATATAAGAAGCGGAACTGCTTAGTATGAGAATAATACTCCAACAATAGATATCTAACCGAGAGAGCGTGTGGCTTTCTCTGCTGGAATGTAGCTAAGATGGGTATAAGATATTTCAGCATGGTTTGTCTTAATCATCTTCAGGTCAAATCCTTTTTTACTGCTGCCGATTACTGGAAAGGAGCAGGAAGTTGAGAAGGTGATAACTAAATGCAGCGAGAGCAGTGAACACGTGGTGACACACATTCACTCGTCTACACACACACACACAAACACACACACAAACATTTCCTCACTATCAGAGAGTACCATCAGACCATTTTACGTCTTGTCTCATCCACTGTCGTTTGATTCTGTCCATGTTTGCAATTGGTGTCTGCGATTCTATGTGTGTGTATGTAGACTATGTACACATGCATGAAAGTATCGGAGCAGAAGCAATGGAAGCTGGTCAGCTCTGACTATGCTGTATAACAGTGTAGTGGAGAGTCTCTGTCCATTAAAGATGCGTTATCATTTTTTACAAATAATTTCAGTGATTAGTTTTGAAAGTAGAGCTCACAAGCCAAAACGGGTCCCTGAAAATTAAGCACAATTGTGTATAACGTCATCCATTTTGTATGATATGTAACATCCTGCAAAACGGGACGTACATTTTTGTTTGCAATTTGCATGATACGTTACGAATGTGTAACTGCTTCAGACATAAGCCTTACAGCCAGACTGCCAAACAGCCATCCATCCAAGCCACTAACCCGTCCCTGCCCCCATCCTAATCTGTTCTCATGTGTTCCCTGCCTGCCTCATAACCTGAGCTTGACAGTGGCACCTTCCATCCCTCCTGCCCTAATCTCTGCTCCCTGATCCCTTGCTCTGGCCTCACTGTCCTCTATCCTCTACCCTGGCCCTCTGACCCCCTGGCCCCCTGACCACCTGACCCCCTGGCTCCCTGGCCACCTAACCCCCTGGCCACCTGACCCCCTGGCCCCCTGGCCACCTGACCCCCTGGCCACCTGGCCCCCTGGCCACCTAACCCCTTAAAGTGGAACTGAAAGCGTTTTACAACATGAAATCTTATTCAAATCTGTTCATATACACTCCCAGCAAGTACTTTTCACATTTTCATACTTTCATAGAATGTTTGGGAATTACGTATAGTAAGGCATTTGTGAACATTCTATAGCAATATAGAGTGGGACAATTAATAGACATGGAGTAAATAAAACCTAATAAGATGCACCATAGCCAATCAGAGCTACAGTAGGCCTATATGCAAATAATGATGCTCCCAACACCATGCTTCACAGAAGTCAGATTTAGCACCAGCATACAAACCACAAACACCACAGTACTTCCCACTCCCCACCCTTTCTCCTCCCTTTCCTCCTCTCCTTTCTCCAAACACACCACAGTACCTCCCTCTCCCCACCCTTTCCTCCTCTCCTTTCTTCAAACACACCACAGTACCTCCCTCTCCCCACCCTTTCTCCTCCCTTTCCTCCTCTCCTTTCTTCAAACACACCACAGTACCTCCCTCTCCCCACCCTTTCTCCTCCCTTTCCTCCTCTCCTTTCTTCAAACACACCACAGTACCTCCCTCTCCCCACCCTTTCTCCTCCCTTTCCTCCTCTCCTTTCTTCAAACACACCACAGTACCTCCCTCTCCCCACCCTTTCTCCTCCCTTTCCTCCTCTCCTTTCTTCAAACACACCACAGTACCTCCCTCTCCCCACCCTTTCTCCTCCCTTTCCTCCTTTCCTTTCTTCAAACACACCACAGTACCTCCCTCTCCCCACCCTTTCTCCTCCCTTTCCTCCTCTCCTTTCTTCAAACACACCACAGTACTTCCCTCTCCCCACCCTTTCTCCTCCCTTTCCTCCTCTCCTTTCTTCACACACCACAGTACCTCCCTCTCCCCACCCTTTCTCCTCCCTTTCCTCCTCTCCTTTCTTCAAACACACCACAGTACCTCCCTCTCCCCACCCTTTCTCCTCCTCTCCTTTCTTCAAACACACCACAGTACCTCCCTCTCCCCACCCTTTCTCCTCCCTTTCCTCCTCTCCTTTCTTCAAACACACCACAGTACCTCCCTCTCCCCACCCTTTCTCCTCCCTTTCCTCCTCTCCTTTCTTCAAACACACCACAGTACCTCCCTCTCCCCACCCTTTCTCCTCCCTTTCCTCCTCTCCTTTCTTCAAACACACCACAGTACCTCCCTCTCCCCACCCTTTCTCCTCCCTTTCCTCCTCTCCTTTCTTCAAACACACCACAGTACCTCCCTCTCCCCACCCTTTCTCCTCCCTTTCCTCCTCTCCTTTCTTCAAACACACCACAGTCCCTCCCCCTCCCCACCCTTTCTCCTCCCTTTCCTCCTCTCCTTTCTTCAAACACACCACAGTACTTCCCTCTCCCCACCCTTTCTCCTCCCTTTCCTCCTCTCCTTTCTTCAAACACACCACAGTACCTCCCTCTCCCCACCCTTTCTCCTCCCTTTCCTCCTCTCCTTTCTTCAAACACACCACAGTCCCTCCCCCTCCCCACCCTTTCTCCTCCCTTTCCTCCTCTCCTTTCTTCAAACACACCACAGTACTTCCCTCTCCCCACCCTTTCTCCTCCCTTTCCTCCTCTCCTTTCTTCACACACCACAGTACCTCCCTCTCCCCACCCTTTCTCCTCCCTTTCCTCCTCTCCTCCTTTCTTCAAACACACCACAGTACCTCCCTCTCCCCACCCTTTCTCCTCCTCTCCTTTCTTCAAACACACCACAGTACCTCCCTCTCCCCACCCTTTCTCCTCCCTTTCCTCCTCTCCTTTCTTCAAACACACCACAGTACTTCCCTCTCCCCACCCTTTTTCCTCCCCTCCTTTCTTCACACACCACAGTACCTCCCTCTCCCCACCCTTTCTCCTCCCTTTCCTCCTCTCCTTTCTTCAAACACACCACAGTACTTCCCTCTCCCCACCCTTTCTCCTCCCTTTCCTCCTCTCCTTTCTTCAAACACACCACAGTACCTCCTTCTCCCCACCCTTTCTCCTCCCTTTCCTCCTTTCCTTTCTTCAAACACACCACAGTACCTCTCTCTCCCCACCCTTTCTCCTCCCTTTCCTCCTCTCCTTTCTTCAAACACACCACAGTACCATTTGTCTCCTCCCGTCCCTCCCACTCCAGACTGCTCCTCCTGCAAAGCAAACCCACTAGCTGGTGGACTACCCTAATACTGTATGTCTAGTGGTGAGTGTACACACGATCATTCACCCGGAGGAGGGCGGGAGTGTTCTGGTTGGTGCACCAGCACAATACCTGCTGACAGCAAACTGGAGACAACACACACACACTTCCTCCTGCCTGACACTCTTGTCCTGCTCCCTCTGTTCACAAGTGTGTGTGTTTGTGTGTGTCTGGGCATGTGTGAGTGTGTGAGTGCATTTCCATGTGTGTTGACTCACAGACAGTTGAGTGAGCAGCAGGTGCTGACGTTGACAGTTAACTGACTCTATGTGTGACTGACTCTACATCCAGCCCTCCTCCTCTAGTCCCATGCCATCGGAGCAAGATGAGCCTCCACATCTAGTTCCCCAGAGACCACCAGACACTCCTGTCATTAAGTGTGTCACTTGTAAAGACAAAACGGCATCTTTAAAGGTGGAATGACAGATCTTAAAAGGTGGAATGACAGATCTTTAAAGGTGGAATGCCAGATCTTTAAAGGTGGAATGCCAGATCTTAAAAGGTGGAATGACAGATCTTAAAAGGTGGAATGACAGATCTTTAAAGGTGGAATGACAGATCTTTAAAGGTGGAATGACAGTTTTACAGGTGCAGCCAGGACCATGTGAGTTAATGACAGGACAAATGAGACATGTTGCCACATTAACACACAGCCCTATCAATAGACGACACGGCTCAGATGCCTGTCAGGCCTGGAGCGGAGAAGGGAGACCAGCTGTTGGCTAACAGACAAACAGACAGACAGACAGATGGATGGATAGGCAGACAGACAAGACAAATGCAGGCAGACACAAACAACCAGTGTCTAAACAGAACAACAGCCTGTGTTCATCACAGAGACGAAACTTAAAGAGGCAGGTTAATAATTAGGCAGAGGCTTGTGCATAGTCACATCCGCACACTAACAATCTGTTGTTGGGACACACTAACCAGCGATATGGCATAATGGAGTGTCAGAGAGTGTGTGTGTGTGTGTGTGTGTGTGTGTGTGTGTGTGTGTGTGTGTGTGTGTGTGTGTGTGTGTGTGTGTGTGTGTGTGTGTGTGTGTGTGTGTGTGTGTGTGTGTGTGTGTGTGTGCGTGTCACATGACTGCAGTAAGTGAGTGGTGAGAAAGGCATTACCCATGCTGCTGTACTTTGATCCCTGTCACATGAGAGATTACATGACAAAAATAATTCTAGAAGAAGAGATTTGTTGTTCAGGGTCTGCTTGAGTCAATCTGGGAAGCAGTATTTTCACTGCTGATTTGACATAAAAGCCCTTATTATACCACTGTAGTTTCACACACACACATACACACAAACATAAGCGCACACACTCTCTCTTGACCAAGCCTTCCTCTGTAATCCAAACATGCCGGTTATAGGACACAAATGCTCATATATTCAGTCCATAATTAATATGTTCACTCCCATCGGCAGCTCAACCGCAATTGATTTTTCAAGCTGTTTACCGTTAGCTCTGCACTGATGCCATATCGTCAGATGTACTCCTCTCCTCCTCTCTCTCTCTTTCTCGCTCGCTCTCACTCACACACATACACACTTCTTTCTTTCACCTTTGATCACCCTTATTCTTCTCATTTTGACCGCTCATGGAATTTATTCATTTTTTACTCTGTCGTTTTTTTAAGTCATGCCCCCCTCCGTCCTTAACATTTCCTAAATAGGCCTATATAACACACTGCCTCCTGACAGTAGGGCCTGCTCCCCTCCGTCCTTAACATTTCCTAAATAGGCCTATATAACACACTGCCTCCTGACAGTAGGGCCTGCCCCCCTCCGTCCTTAACATTTCCTAAATAGGCCTATATAACACACTGCCTCCTGACAGTAGGGCCTGCTCCCCTCCGTCCTTAACATTTCCTAAATAGGCCTATATAACACACTGCCTCCTGACAGTAGGGCCTGCTCCCCTCCGTCCTTAACATTTCCTAAATAGGCCTATATAACACACTGCCTCCTGACAGTAGGAAACCGGAGACTATTACGCACTACAACCAAACAAAGCATGTCAAAGTGTGTCAAGCAAATGAAAGGTATGAATACTGAGTCACATGTTAGGACAAGTGGATAACTGCTAAATGAAATCCAACTGATGCCATCGCGTGAAGACGCACATAAGCCCTAGCTGACTATGTTTGACTGCTGTCATACCGACACTATTCATTATAATGGCATTATTGCGTCTGTGCTGCGTTTCACTATTTAGGCTACTGATGTTTTCATCATTTGACCGCACGTCTTGGTGTTTGGGGTATTGGTATTTATTTTGTGGTAATGAAAATAAACTGTTGCCGTGATCCAACAAAGATGCATTCTGTTTCATAGTTGTAACAATCTCAATCCACTATAAAAATTGATTGAATGTTTTTTTTTTTATGTAGCCTGTAGTAACATAAACTAATGAACATGCTATTGTGTTATTTGAAATCAAATAAAAAATTGTATTCTAAAGTTACCCAAGACCTTCATAAACACAACTAAATTATTATTTTTTCGATAGCATATATGAACTGTATTAATTGCACTGCTAGAATTTTCCAGTCAGAATGAATGAATAATAAACAGAAATACTTTACATATGTATTCAGACCTTTTGATATGAGAAATTGAGCTCAGGTGCATCCTGTTTCCATTGATCATCCTTGAGATGTTTCTACAACTTGATTGGAGTCCACCTGTGGTAAATTCAATTGATTTGACATGATTTGGAAAGACAACCATCCGTCTATATAAGGTCCCACAGTTGACTGTGCATGTCAGAGCAAACACCAAGCCAAGAGGTCGAAGGAATTGCTTGTAAAGCTCCAACACATGATTGTGTCGAGGCACAGATCTGGGGAAGGGTACCAACAAATTACTGCAGCATTGAAGGTCCCCAAGAACACAGTGGCCTCCATCAGTCTTAAATAGAACCACCAAGACTCTTCTTAGAGCTGGCCGCCCGGCCAAACTGAGCAATCGGGGGAGAAGGGCCTTGGTCAGGGAGGTGACCAAGAACCTGATGGTCACGCTGACTGAGCACCAGAGTTCCTCTGTGGAGATCGGAGAACCTTCCAGAAGGACAACCATCTCTGCAACACTCCACGAATCGGGCCTTTATGGTAGAGTGGCCAGACGGAAGCCACTGCTCAGTAAAAGGCACATGACATCCCGCTTGGAGTTTTCCAAAAGGCACCTAAAGACTCTCAGACAAAGAGAAACAAGATTCTCTGGTCTGATAAAACCAAGATTGAAGTCTTTAGTCTGAATGCCAAGTGTCACATCTTGAGGAAACCTGGCACCATCCCTACGGTGAAGCATGGTGGTGGCAGCATCATGCTGTGGGGATGTTTTTCAGCGGCAGGGACTAGGACACTAGTCAGGATCGAGGGAAAGATGAACGGAGCAAAGTACAGAGAGATCCTTGATGAAAACCTGCTCCAAAGCGCTCAGAACCTCAGACTAGCGCGAAGGTTCACCTTCCAACAGGACAACGACACTAAGCACACAGCCAAGACAATGCTGGAGTGGCTTCAGGACAAGTCTCTGAATGTCCTTGAGTGGCCCAGCCAGAGCCCTGGTTTGAACCGATCGAACATCTCTAAAGAGACCTGAAAATAGCTGTGCAGCGACGCTTCACATCCATCCAGACAGAGCTTGAGAGGATCTGCAGAGAAGAATGGGAGAAACTCCCCAAATACAGGTGTGCCAAGTTTGTAGTGTCATACCCAAGAAGACTCGAGGCTGTTCTCGCTGCCAAATGTGCTTCAACAAAGCACTGAGTAAATGTCATAATACATATGTAAATGTCATATTTCTAAAAACCTGTTCATGCTTTGTCATTATGGGGTATTGTGTGTAGATTGATGAGGGAATTACTTTTTAAATCAAATTTAGAACAAGGCTGCAACATAATAAAATGTGGCTGAGCTTTAGTAGATCATTACCAGGAGCTCCAAACTGAGAGGAGAGGGATCATGGATTGAGACGCTCCAGCTCACTGAGTCAACAAATATGTAGCCTATCTTCTAATATAGGCTAACTTCTACAGGTTGTAGTTGTGTGCTCCGTCAAATGAGCTAAACTTCAAAATGAGAAGCTGTCAAAACAAGCTTTCTGGACCACCACTACTGACCAAAGCACAGTCTAAATCACAGACCCAAAAGCACATGCTCAATACAGACCACAAAGCTACTAGCACTTTAGACCAAGACAGCCCTAAACCCTTGCTGACCACCCCTCCTCTGGTTCATTATGCCCCCAGCGTTCAAGGCAGTTCAGGGATTTACATAACACAACCAACCTAGACAGTGCATCAGAAAGCAGTTATGAGACCAAATGACAAATCATCATCCCAAATGGCTCCCTGTTACCATTTATTGTTATATCTTACCTTTATTTAACTAGGCAAGTCAGTTAAGTCAGTTAAGAACAAATTCTTATTTTCAATGATGGCCTAGGAACAGTGGGTTAACTGCCTGTTCAGGGGCAGAATGACAGATTTGTACCTTGTCAGCTTGGGGATTTGAACTCTCAACCTTTCAGTTGCTAGTCCAACACTCTAAGCACTCGGCTACCCTGCCCGCCCCATAAGGCTCTTGAGTGCACTACATAGCGAAAAGTGTGCCATTTTGGACTAAGACAAATAAATCTTATTGTAGATGGAAAATATTTTATAATTCTTTCTACTTCTATCACCAAGAAAATATGGATTCCCTGACACTTTTGTCTTGCCTTGGGGATCTTCCATCACTGAGGAAGGAACAGGAACCTACAGTTGAATATTTCACCCAGGAGACAACTCTCTCTAATGCTCTCCTGTCCTTCCATCTGACTGGGCTTATAGCTGGGGGCCATTGGCAGCAGCCAGCCAATAGCGCTGCAGGACGGTGGTATAGCACTATACCTTCAGTAGTGCAATCTTAATGAATACTCACAGGGAGACATTCTTCCTTCGTTTCAGCCTGTAAATCAAGCCAGCTCGGCTCCAGCTCTCAAACAAAACTTCTCCATGAAACTGCTACCCCATGAAACATCTATTTCAAGTTATTTACTATTAGCTGTCTATAACCACTGTCTGTCTCCCAGCAGTCAGTCATTCACCACACAAAGGAAGACTGTAGGTAGCGCCATGAGGATTCCCCTGAGTCGAGTTTCATTGGCAGGACACTAAAATTACAGCCTACTGTGTCTTCTGAAGCTTGTGTTCCCTCCCACCATTCATGTTATTTACTCAGACATCACTGTGTTTTAAGGGGTAGAGAACAAATATATACAATGGGAATTCAATCTGATGAAATGGGAAGGAGATATTTCAAAGCAGACATTTTCTTTCTGGGTGTCTGGGGCTAGACGTTGGATCAGGTCGGACGGTTGACCCCTTTATTACAGCAGGTGTGTGGACCTGTTCATCTGCTCCAGGCCCCTCAACGTCTTAGTGGGGGCAGGAAAGGTGTGACTGATAAAATGATGTGATACATGACACCACCTGACACACTTTGTACTACAGGTTGTCCCTGACAACATAAACACAATACTACAACTAGCTAGTATTTTTTTTTTAATTCACAAAAAAGACAAAATGGTATATTTCCTGTTCTTTCTCTGTTCCAGAATTAGGACCCTCCTGCTTTCAGACAAACACATGTACAGTAACTGAGTGATAGTTTCAGACACAAGCAGGTGACTGAAAGGGAGAGTGTTGTACAGACAGTTGTGTACTTGGTCTTATTTCCGCCTAATGTGCCTTTTTTAAGCTTCCCTCTTACTCAGTAGTCAAAACTGCCCCCAAGCATAGTCTCACAAGGTAAGTTGTGCTTCCACCTCTTTTCAGAAATCAAATAAACACATCTATTATTGCTCTAGGCAGCCATGTCATAGGTAAAGTAGGTGTATCTGTGGTGTGGAAGAGCCCATTCAAAGAAACGACCAGCAGCACTGCTCCCCTGGGTAAGTTAAAATGTGTGGTAAGGTTAAACAGAAGAGTCGCCAAGCAGCTTTCAGTGGGAAAACCGCCTACTAACTGTATAAATAACAAAAGAAGTTACAGAACACCTGTACCCAAGACACACCTCACCTGGCTGCAAGATGCGGGGAATGAACAGGGTCAAGTTATTCTTTCATGTTAATACTGTATTAACATGACCCTGACTCAGCCACTAAACTATTATTTCATAATCATTAGAGAGAGCGAGATGACGGGAGAGAGAGGGGGGGGGGGGGTGAGAGAGAAAGCAAGAGAATGAGCGAGAGCGAGTGAGTGAGAGAGAGAGACGTGCTCAAACAGCCATGGAGAAAGAGTCCAGCACAGTAGACAGAAAGCTTGGTACACTGTGCCTATTTATCCCTTCCAAGGACAACGACATTCTCTCACTCACTACCACCAGTCAAAAGGGCAATAGAGCCAGATATAAACACTCATAGCATTCATGGAACGATGCCTGAAATAAACATGGTTTACAAAACTGTGTCTTCAACTCATAAAACATGAAATACACATTGACACGAACAAAGACAATGCACTGTTGTTGTATCTCAAAGAGCAGAAGTAGATCCCAGCCAGTCAAAATAATGTGTATGTGTGTGTGTATGTATGTTTGTGTGTGTGCATGTGTATGTGTGTATGTGTCTGTGTGTAAAACAATATTCCCCCTCTGCTCTCAGACACACAGGAGTCTAAATTCTAACTGTGTTTACATCTGAGTGGATCTGATGTGGTTGAGTCTCACCCTGACAGAACACGCCACGACCCGGGTGCAGGAAGACGGTCGAGAGCAGAGAACAGGCTGGCCTCTCAACACAGAACCCAAGAGCTGCCGGGGAAATTCCATCTGCGCAAACAACGACTCAACCACTCAACGACATGGCTGCTCTATTTTCACCACAGGTGCTCCAGCTATTAACTTACACCAGACCATAATACCAAAGGTATATACTGTCTGTAGCCTATATTGTGTGAGAGTGAATAGCTGGCCTGTGGTGCATTAAGACTATTAAGTGACATCAGGGACTCTGGAGGCTGGTGAGTCTATTCTATTGTGAGAGTGAACAGTGCAGCTGAGTTGAATACATCTGTGAAGTCTGAACCTGGTTGTTTCCTATGAAACGATAGCAGGGATTCTGCAGGCTGTGTATATTATGTGAGAGTGAACAGTGCAGCTGAGGTGAGTGGAAGACAAATCCAATTAGTTTAAATTTAATTGCAGCTTGAGATCAGGATGAGTGCATCAAAGAAGGCACAAGGGAGAGAGAAGCAGCGTCTGAATGAGCAGGGCTGCAGAATGTGGAGAGAAATTCAATGGGTTGAGTTGATGATTGAATGGCTCAATCAGTTGGTGCTCGATTGTTTAGGTCGACATTCTAATGGGAGAATACATGCCTCTTTGACCTGTATGGTCCATCACTGGTCAATCACACGTTCCAAAGACGGCCATGTAACCTTACAAACATCATGGTACGTCCCAACTGGCAACCGATTCCTATTGTCAAAAGTAGTGCACTATATAGGGAATAGGGTGGCTATCGAGATACATCCCGTGTTGAGCTTGATTAATTACTTGAGGCATGTTAGACGAGGCATGTCGAAGCTTCCCTTTCTGAAAGTTAAAGGAGAATCCAGCTAATGGATTTAGTGTCAGTGGCAAGTGAACATTCAGAGCCATGAGAATTGCTGAGCAAATATTCCCCAGACCCAGATAATCCATGTAATTTCTCCCTCTCTTTCTCTCTGTTTTATGATAATTCCCCTCATAGATATGGAGAAAGCAGAGTGAAATGACTTTCTCTAAAGTAATCTCTCTTTCTCTCTCTATCCAGCATGTCTGCATATTTAGCAGCTCACTGCAAAGTAACCACAATCTTTTGTGTGGTTTTCTGGAACTAATCTGTAAAATTCCTAGACCGAGCTAATCCTCAAACAGCATGTCGGGAAGAGAAAGGCAAACAAGCCCTGCGGAAACTGAGTTGACAGTCTGATCTGGACAAGGCGGTCTCACCTTAGACTGGACACAGACAGTAGCCTCATTTGGGAGGCGGGATTCTCATATCACTGACTAGCTTGCTCAACAACTACAGTAGTCGGCTGTAACCGACTTTTAACCAACTATTATACCTTTGCTTCTTCAAGCAGATATCAATGTCACTCTGTTAGCTACATCAGGGTCTGCTGAAACTGCTAGTGAGAGTTAGTCTAGTCTGTCTCCCCGACAACTATATGTCATGTGGGATGATCATTGACAGGGATGTTTCATACTGAAGTAGACATGATGCGGGTTGTGGTTGCAGAGATCAGATGAATGCTCTCCATCGCTCCAGAAAATGCTGTTTGGTATCACATTCACTGCTGATAATGAACACTCCTTACTATGGTGTGCACTGTAAAAGTAAATGATGGTGATGAGGAGGAGGAGGATGAAGATGGGGAAGATAAGGAGGAGGAAGAGGATGAGGCGGGGGTTATTGAATCATAGCCTATGCATTATGACTGTAAACTATGATCATCTAAAATGTTACAACACTATTATTACACAGTTATTACTACAAACATGTCGTCAAGTTGCAAGTAGCTGTAAAACTGAGGTTAGGGCACATTTGGTCCACACTGGTGAGTAACAGGTGTAAAACACATTGACAGAGAAGGTGACATTTCCATGAATAAAACTGAGAATCAACAAGTTGCACAAGTTGCTAGCTGCATGATGCTACCTTATTGTCAGCCAGTATCTTACCTCCAAAAAGGTGAGGCGAAAGGTGTGCTGGTAATGATCCAATCAACAACCGGGGACCCCCTTGCCCCCAGCTGGGCCTGTCCCTCTCTGCCTCCTCCGGGGTGCTGCTGCCAGACTCTTGTGAGCTGTAGGCTCCACTGCTGTTGGGGATGTTGATGCCTGACTGGGGTCTTGGCCCTGGCCCTCCAGAACTGCCTCCCACGGACCTCGTCCTGGGGCCAATGTGTTGACTGGAGGTCGCTGTGGTTCCCGAGGCCCCGTGAGCCGACTGGCCGTACGAGTGATAGCTCATTGCCATGGCTGCAGTCCTACCGTTCCCATTGCTGGTAGTAGAGGTGCTAGAAGGTAGATCCGAGCCCGAGTAAGCCCTGGTCCGTCCGTTAGCGGCTGGGCTGCTCTGCTTAGCCCCCATGTCGGTCGCTAGTGCCAACACACGTCCACAGATTTACCCGGAATTATTAAAGGGCTCGTGCAGCACGGCGGCGGTCAGTGAGTGTACCACATTTAAGACGCAAAGCGACACGTACACGACCACCCAGTCCAGGACAGTGATTACAATTTCAATAAATAAAAGTAACTGACAGCGTTTCAAAACAGCGGCTTGGAAAGCTGTCCTTATGATGCTCTAAAAACAAAGTAAATACGCATGACATTAAAACTTTGCGAACAGTTCATAACATGTCACGACCATAATCCAGAATAAGTAGTTGTTGCCATTTTGCAGTTCAAATCTTTCCTCGTCCCGTTTTTTTTGTTTTGGATTAATATGCTTTGGCTGTTGATATCTGAATATTGACTGTCCGCCATACGCCTTCTCTACGAAAGTGAAGAGCCATGCTCCCCACGCTTCCTTGTTAGCCGACCACAGGCAGTCACAGTGAAACTATTATAATGTAGGAGGAAGTGATAGAGGGAAGGGGATGACAGAAACAGCAGAGCAGAAACGACAATAGCGGGGACGGGGCTCCGTGCGCACAGCACTGAGCACTGACTTGGTTGCTGAGTGAGTCGAGTTTGGAGGCGGATCCTCTGTCTTTGTGCGTCAGGTTACGTCAGCACCAGCAGTGCACAAGCCAAGTGACATCAATAACAAGAGCAAGCCTCACTCAGTAGTGGCAAGTCTGGGCAATAGGATCAAGGACGGTGGGAAAGGACTGAGGCCACTTTCAGTATCTGTTAAATGATATGCATTTGTTGCTGGAAACGAGCGACAAATACATCGAGGCAAACCTGCAAACTCAGTTATGGTTCATGTCCCTCTTACATAGCATAATAAACCATAGCCTCTAGGAATAAAATGATAAAATAGAGTTTCAAGAATCCATTCACATGCAGGACGTTAAATAATTTTTGGTGACATTTATTGCATAAGCCTACAGCCATACTCACCTAGAATAGTAGGTCAGATGTAACCCAGTTAAGACATTACTCTCATTTAAACTACAAAGGGTTAATCCAGGATCAAAATAACCTATTACACCACATTTTGCATATCATTGTCTGGAACATGTAAAACATTATACATTGTTTCAATTTGTTGATGATGTCACAATGACGAAGATGATGTCACATATTTCTTGTTGATTCATATTTGGGTCTATTCAATGAAGTACACTCACAGCAAATTTAAAACAAAACATTACACATAATCAACATTATTGCATGCACATATTTTGAAAACTAAAATCCCAGTGTCTACATGCATAGAGAATGGTGCAATATGCTAATTGTCTCTGCTTTATTCAAATGTATCACTGACTGTATTGCTATCGGAATGCTGCTATTGCTGGTAATATGGAGGGTATACTGACAGAGAGAGAGAGAGAGAGCGCACTGATATATTTTGCTGGTTCGAATCCCCAAGCCGACTATGTGAAAAATTTGTCGATGTGCTTAACCCTATTTGCTGGATAAGAGCGTCTACTAAAACGTAAATAATTGTTTTGGCCCATGTACAGTACCAGTCAAGGGTTTTTCTTTTATTTTGACTATTTTATACATTGTAAAATAATAGTGAAGACATCAAAACTATGAAATTACCTTTTGACTTGATAAAATAAATATTATGAGACATTATTTGTGACATTCTCGACATAGAAACAATGTACCTTACCTTTCTTTCTCAAATTGTTTGAAATTGGACTACATGATCTTATGCTAGAGACAGAGTATTGAACATACTCTTGGGTTCATCATTCAATCAATCACATTTGAATGGAGAGCTTATACTTATGGAACATGCCATGGATGCTGAAACTCTCACAGCCAGAATTAGACATTCATCCATGTTTCTCAAACGTCAAATTTCGAAGTTGTTGCAAATGTAAAATTTCAAAGTGTTTAAGATTAAGTTCAGCCATTTACTCCGAAATCTTAATTTACATTTTTTAACATCGAAGGGTTAAGGTAAGGGTTAAAGTTTAGGATAGGCTTAAAACAAATCTCAAAAACAACTTTCTATGGCTTTCTTACGCCCATTGACCACCCCTGTCAAAACCAAATCTACTTGAAGGTAACATCCCTCACTGTTGCCTCTAGTGGCCAGTTTCCACATAATCTTCCGACATCTTGAGACATCGATGGCTGGGGATTAAGACATCACAGACGGAGCATGTATGTGTTTGTGAGTGTCACATCTGCGCCCACTACGCCCTCTAGTGTTCATCCGGTGTCGTCCTAACCTGCTGTTCTCCCCCTGTATAGTCTCTCTCTCTCTCTCTCTCTCTCTCTCTCTCTCTCTCTCTCTCTCTCTCTCTCTCTCTCGCTCTCTCTTGGTGTGATTGTGTGGTTGGAGACAGGTGTCCTGGAGTCAGAGCAGATCCCTACCAGCTGCAAATCATCCCATAAATCAAGACCTCTACATATACTCATTCCTGCCACCTCCACTCTGCCAGATTGTAATCTTTGCTCAGTCAATTATCATTCTAGCCTTTTGTCTATTCTCAAGATCCTGTTGCTCTGCTGTGCTGCGCTCGTTTTCCTGCCTTACACCATTTTTGTCCTCTCCTTGCAGTTACCGCTCTGCCTCTGTCTCCTGTCTCCTGTCTCCTGTCTCCTGTTCCACATCTCACCACCAACCACCTTGCTCTGGATATCACTCACCACCATTACCTTGGATTCCCCCCAGGACCTGTTCCCCTGTTCTACTCCGCCAACTCCAACCTCACTCTACACTCCTGGTTTTTGCAACTCATCTGAGCTACCCTGGCTCTGCACTCCCCATTTCTCTGTGATCAATAAACCTTTTTGTGCATTATCCCTGCTTCCTCTTCTGAGTCCGCTCTTGTGTCCCCCCCTTCGATCATCGTAACAGTTAGTGTGCTTTCGTTTGTGCGTGTGCTTGAATGCATGCATGTGGGCCTTTTTGTTTGTGTGTGCAAGCATGTTTGAGTTTGTGCATTGAAGTACATTACAGTGTGGTTAGTCTTCAACCACATTTTCTCCCTCTGCTTAACTCAGCTGTGCTGTATGACCCGCTGGCCTGCTGGCTTGCTGGCCTCTGACTCTGGGCCTGGTTGGGTTGGAAGCCTGCTTAACCCTGATCCCCAGTCTGATGCCATTATGGCGACCAACAACACCGATGTATGATGGTAATAAGACATTTACATTTGAGTTATTTAGCAGAAACTCTTATCAAGAGCGACTTACAGTCATAGCAAGAACATTTTTCCTCAAAGTAGCTATAAGCATAGTTGGAGCTAGTAAGGGTATTGTACATGTAGGCTACAGTGGCTGTATGCCTTGGTTGAGCCGGCTGACTACATGTACGGCTAGACACATACAGTGCATTTGAAAAGTATTCAGACCCCTTGACTTTTTACACATTTTGTTATGTTACAGTCTTATTATAAAATTGATGAAATAAATACAAATTCTTCATTAATCTACACAATACCCCATAATGACAAAGTGAAAACAGGTTTTTAGACATTTTTGTAAATACATTAAAGAAACAAATACTTTATTTACATAAGTATTCAGACCCTTTGCTATGAGACTCCAAATTAAGCTCAGGTGCATCCTGAGATTTTCCATGAGATTTTTCTACAACTTGATGGAGTCCACCTGTGGTAAACTCAATTGATTGGACATGATTTGTAAAGGCACACACATGTCTATATAAGGTCCCACAGTTGACAGTGCATGTCAGAGAAAAACAAAGCCATTAGGTCGAGAGAATTGTCCATAGAGCTCCGAGACAGGATTGTGTCGAGGTACAGATTTGAGGAAAAGTACTACAAACTATCTGCAGCATTGAAGGTCCCCAAGAACACAGTGGCCTCCATCAGTCTTAAATGGAAGAAGTTTGAAACCATCAAGACTCTTCCTAGAGCTGGCCGCCCAGCCAAATTGGGCAATCGGGGGAGAAAGGCCTTGGTCAGGGAGGTGACCAAGTACCCGATGGTCACTCTGACTGAGCACCAGAGTTCCTCTGTGTAGATCGGAGAACTTTCCAGAAGGACAACCATCTCTGCAGCACTCCAAAAATCGGGCCTTTATGGTAGAGTGGCCAGACGGAAGCCAATGCTCAGTAAAAGGCACATGACAGCCTGCTTGGAGTTTGTCAAAAGGCACCTAAAGGACTCTGAGAACATGAGAAGCAAGATTCTCTGGTCTAATAAAACCAAGTTTGAACTCTTTGGCCTGAATGCCAAGCGTCACATCTGGAGGAAGCCTGGCACCATCCCTACAATGAAGCATGGTATTGGCAGCATCATGCTGTGGGGATGTTTTTCAGCAGCAGGGACAGGGAGACTAGTCAGGATCGAGGGACAGATGAACAAAGCAAAGTACAGAGAGATCCTTGATGAAAACCTGCTCCAGAGCGCTCAGGAACTCAGACCTGGGTGAAAGTTCACCTTCCAATGGGACAATGAGCCTAAGCACACAGCCAAGTGGCTTCGGGACAAGTCTCTGAATGTCCATGAGTGGCCCAGCCAGAGTACGGACTTGAACCCGATCTAACATCTCTGGAGAGACTTGAAAATAGCTGTGCAGCGATGCTCTCCATCCAACCTGACAGAGCTTGAGTGAATCTGTGGAGAAGATTGGGAGAAACTCCCCAAATACAGGTGTGCCAAGCTTGTAGTGTCATTCCCAAGAAGATTTGGTGCTGTAATCGCTGCCAAAGGTGCTTCAACAAAGTCCTGAGTAAAGGATCTGAATACTTCTGTAAATGTAATATTTCAGCTTTTTTTTCATAAATTTGCAAAAATAAATTTGAAAAAGTCTCCCTTCTCCCTCTCTCCGAGCTGAAGGCGCATTCCTCTTAGCTGTTGTGGAGGAAATACCTTGAATTGCAGCAGTTGCATTCCATCATTCAGCAATCAAACGTCTTCACAGGAGAATATTCTGCCTGCCTTAGAGAGAGAGACAGAGAGACAGACAGAGAGAGAGAGAGAGAGAGAGAGAGAGAGAGAGGGAGAGAGAGAGAGAGAGACAGAGAGAGAGAGAGAGAGAGAGAGAGAGACAGAGAGATAGAGAGATAGAGAGAGAGAGAGAGAGAGACAGAGAGATAGAGAGATAGAGAGATAGAGAGAGAGAGAGAGAGAGACAGAGAGAGAGAGAGACCAGTGAAGAACAAACAGCATTGTAAATACAACCCATATTTATGCTCATTTATTTTCCCTCATGTACTTTAACCATTTGTACATCATTACAACACTGTATATATACATAATATGACATTTGTAATGTCTTTATTCTTTTGGAGCTTCTGTGAGTGTGATGTTTACTGTTCATCTTTATTGTTTATTTCACTTTTGCATATTATCTACTTCACTTGCTTTGGCAATGTTACAGTTTTTCTCAATTGCTAAAACACTAAAACCATTGGCTGAACAACATTCTCAGTTGCCTGGACTCATTTAGCTAATTATGCAGTCTGTTGTCAATACCTTAAACCATTTCACATGGTAAAACACAATTTGCAGATCTCACTTAGACTTTTCAGCAAAACTCTAAACACATTCTCAAAACACATTCTGCACTCTAATGCACGTCATCCATACTGGTAAACACAAGTGGCAACAATCAAATACAAATAGAGAACACATGTCATTGATTGAACACAACCACTCAAAATTGATTTAACCTGTTTCAAATGATGCGACACAACCAATATAAGCCAGTACAGAGAGCAAACAGGTTGTTGAAGGTGGGAAGGAGAAAGTCTGAGAATGGATAGAAGAAACAATGTGAGAGGACGAGGACGAGGACGAGTGCGTATGCGAGGTGGGCGACGAGGAGGAAGAGGAGGAGGAGGGCAAGAAAGAGGAAGAGGAGGACGAAGAGGAAGACAAAGAGTGGAAATATCTGATGAAATTCGAGCAACAGTTATAGACCATATTCTTGCCCATGGACTGACAATGAGGGAAGCAGGACTTCGAGTGCAACCCAATTTGAGCTGATTTTATGTGTCCACCACAGTAAGGACATTCAGAGAAGAGAACAGGTACAGTATACTACTGTATTTTTGTAATGGCAAATTTACTGTACTACGCTATATGCAGCTGTTTCAGATATGAGATATGAGCAGTTGGCTAGCTAATGGAAATGCTCATTCTTATCCCTCCTCTTCCCCTCCCAGAATAGCCCTGTTTACCTGCTAATCAATTGATGGTCATGCTGCAGGATTTCCACAGCAACCCTCTGTCATTATGTTCAATGTGATGTCGTGATCAGAGAGAGAGGGAGGGAGGTCACTCAGAGCTCAGTTACCCAGACAATCAGCTCATTGATATTCAGAATCTCAAAGTAGCTAAGTCAACAACTCTTACTGAGTTTTGAATGGTGAGATCCAAATCAGAATCACTTTAAATATTGTTACTTTATAAATATAGTGTGTACTCATGTAGAGCCATATAGAACCATTCTGAGACATACATCGGAGCCATATAGAACCATTCTGAGACATACATCAGAGCCATATAGAACCATTTTGAGACATACATCAGAGCATATAGATCCATTCTGAGACATACATCAGAGCCATACAGATCCATTCTGAAACATACATCAGAGCCATATAGATCCATTCTGAGACATACATCAGAGCCATATAGATCCATTCTGAGACATACATCAGAGCCATATAGATCCATTCTGAAACATACATCAGAGCCATATAGATCCATTCTGAGACATACATCAGAGCCATATAGGTCCATTCTGAGACATACATCAGAGCCATATAGGTCCATTCTGAGACATACATCAGAGCCATATAGATCCATTCTGAGACATACATCAGAGCCATATAGAACCATTCTGAAACATACATCAGAGCCATATAGAACCATTCTGAGACATACGTCACAGCCATACAGATCCATTCTGAAACATACATCAGAGCCATATAGATCCATTCTGAGACATACATCAGAGCCATATAGGTCCATTCTGAGACATACATCAGAGCCATATAGGTCCATTCTGAGACATACATCAGAGCCATATAGATCCATTCTGAGACATACATCAGAGCCATATAGAACCATCCTGAGACATATATCAGAGCATACAGATCCATTCTGAGACACAAAATAACCCGACAGATTCATTCTGAGACACATCAGAACCCTAAAGATCCGTTCTGAGACACATCAGAACCCATATTGACCTCATCCGTCAGTAGATGATGCCTGGCTATTTTTTAGAAGTGCCTTCCTCTCCATCTTAAATAAGCATGCCCCATTCCAGAAATGTAGTACTAGGAATAGATATAGTCCTTGGTTCATTCCAGACCTGTCTGCCCTGTGTCCAGCACAAAAACATCCTGTGGCGTTCTGCATTAGCATCGAATAGCCCCGTGATATGCAACTTTTCAGGGAAGTTAGGAACAAATATACACAGGCAGTTAGGAAAGCTAAGGCTAGCTTTTTCAAACAGAAATTTGCATCCTGTAGTACTAACTTAAAAAAGTTATGGAACACTGTAAAGTCCATGGAGAATAAGAGCACCTCCTCCCAGCTGCCCAATGCTCTGTGGCTAGGAAACACTGTCCCCACCGATAAATCCACTATAATTGAGAATTTCAACAAGCATTTCTCTACGGCTGGCCATGCTTTCCACCTGGCTACCCCTACCCCGGTCAACTGCCCAGCACCCTCCACAGCAACCCGCCAAAGCCCCCACCATTTCTCCTTTACCCAAATCCAGATAGCTGAAGTTCTGAAAGAGCTGCAAAATCTGGACCCCTACAAATCAGCCGGGTTAGACAATCTGGACCCTCTCTTTCTCAAATTATCTGCCGAAATTGTTGCAACCCCTATTACTAGCCTGTTCAACCTCTCTTTCGTATCTTCTGAGATTTCCAAAGATTGGAAAGCTGCCGCGGTCATCCCACTCTTCAAAGGGGGTGACACTCTAGACCCAAACTGCTACAGACCTATATCTATCCTACCCTGCCTTTCCAAGGTCTTCAAAATCCAAGTTAACAAACAGATTACCGACCATTTCAAATCCCACCATACCTTCTCTGCTATGCAATCTGGTTTCAGAGCTGGTCATGGGTGCACCTCAGCCACGCTCAAGGTCCTAAACGACATCATAATCGCCATCGATAAGAGACATTACTGCGCAGCCGTATTCATCGACCTGGCAAAGGCTTTCAACTCTGACAATCACCGCATTCTTATTGGCAGACTCGACAGCCTTGGTTTCTCAAATGATTGCCTAGCCTGGTTTACCAACTACTTATTATTGCCTATGTTTTGTTTATTCCATGTGTAACTGTGTTGTTGTATGTGTCGAATTGCTATGCTTTATCTTGGCCAGGTCACAGTTGCAAATGAGAACTTGTTCTCAACTAGCCTACCTGGTTAAATAAAGGTGAAATAAAAATGAAAATAAATAGACATACAGTACCATATACAGAAGTTTGATCAGAACTATATATTTTTTATTTAACCTTTATTTAGATAAGCAAGTCAGTTAAGAACAAATTCCTATTTACAATGACAGCCTACACCATAGATCCGTTTAGAGACACATCAGAACCCTATAGATCTATTCTGAGACACATCAGAACCCTATAGATCTATTCTGAGACACATCAGAACCCTATAGATCTATTCAGAGACACATCAGAACCCTATAGATCTATTCTGAGACACATCAGAACCCCATAGATCTATTCTGAGACACGTCAGAACCCTATAGATCTATTCAGAGACACATCAGAACCCTATAGATCTATTCTGAGACACATCAGAACCCTATAGATCTATTCTGAGACACATCAGAACCATAAAAATCTATTCAGCGACACATCAGAACCCTATAGATCTATTCTGAGACACATCAGAACCCTATAGATCTATTCTGAGACACATCAGAACCCTATAGATCTATTCTGAGACACATCAGAACCCTATAGATCTATTCTGAGACACATCAGAACCCTATAGATCTATTCTGAGACACATCAGAACCCTATAGATCTATTCTGAGACACATCAGAACCCTATAGATCTATTCTGAGACACATCAGAACCCTATAGATCTATTCTGAGACACATCAGAACCCTATAGATCTATTCTGAGACACATCAGAACCCTATAGATCTATTCAGAGACACATCAGAACCCTATAGATCTATTCTGAGACACATCAGAACCATAAAAATCTATTCAGCGACACATCAGAACCCTATAGATCTATTCTGAGACACATCAGAACCCTATAGATCTATTCTGAGACACATCAGAACCCTATAGATCTATTCTGAGACACATCAGAACCCTATAGATCTATTCTGAGACACATCAGAACCCTATAGATCTATTCTGAGACACATCAGAACCCTATAGATCTATTCTGAGACACATCAGAACCCTATATATCTATTCTGAGACACATCAGAACCCTATAGATCTATTCTGAGACACATCAGAACCCTATAGATCTATTCAGAGACACGTCAGAACCCTATAGATCTATTCTGAGACACATAAGAACCATATAGATCTATTCAGAGACACATCAGAACCATATACAGTGCCTTGCGAAAGTATTCGGCCCCCTTGAACTTTGCGACCTTTTGCCACATTTCAGGCTTCAAACATAAAGATGTAAAACTGTATTTTTTTGTGAAGAATCAACAACAAGTGGGACACAATCATGAAGTGGAACGACATTTATTGGATATTTCAAACTTTTTTAACAAATCAAAAACTGAAAAATTGGGCTTCATTGACAGCATGGCCAATGTTGAATGTTTATAATTTTAAACTTGAAAAGAGACCCTTAATCCCAGATTTGAGACCACACAGACACGGTCACTGATTCCTTCCAAACCAACCGATTTCCAACTTTTTGTGTAATGTTTATATCCAATGGCAGATGAGCACCGATACGTTTTATCTGTAATTTCTCTTCATCATTTCTCTTCATATGACAAGGATTAAAAAGGATTTGCCAGTAGATTGTTGACTTGATTCGTGATGATGACTAATAACTAAGATTTTGAAAGTATGATATTGACATGATCAGTCCAATCAAAGCTTCTGTACATATAATGTTATTTGACGTCATTTTATCTGTGACCAATGACCTTGAGCCTTCTTGGATGGCCACTTCTAATGTAACTCTATGGCAGCACCCAAAAGGCTTGAATTTCCGAGGACTCCTCTTAGACTTTGCGGTGACGTAGTGTCCCCATGAGTGACAGAACACTGAGCCAATCACGGCGCAACGCTCTGTATTTTTTGCTGGCTTGCCCCTCCACCACAGAAAGCACTGAACAAGGCTGAAACACCTGCATTTTGGAGCTGCCTTACTCAAGAAAACAAAAAAAGAGAATGTTTGTATGTGGCTTTATTAACTCAATGATATAAATTATTTTTACATTGTTTGCCAACTGATATGTGACACGTATTAATGCCAAAATAACATGCAAAACCGGCAAGCCCCCCCCAAAAGCCCTGAATGACGGGTTGCCACTGCATGGGGCATCTGCAACAACCCAGCACACAGAGTAAAATCATATCTAACCAGACAGAGGAAACAGTATTGATTTGATAGAGGTCAAAGTAGAGGATATTATATTGTTGTCCCTTTAGTACTGAGGAAGAAGTGTCTGGTACTCTTAAGGATGTGGGGAAAGGTTTTTCTGATGTTGTCACCCCAATCTGTCCCTCCTGCACAGCCAGAGGCCAATGTGTACACATTTAAAAAGGAGAATATGGCAGAAGAGGTGGGGGAGGAGGGGGACATTGGGGAGGTGGTAGGAAGAGATGGGGGATGAATCTAGGGAAAGGAAAAAGTTCACTTCTTCAAAACATGTATGTAAAACAGATCATAAGCTGAATGTGTGTGCAAAACAATGAAAACAGGTAATAAATAGCTTATCATCACCTTGTTTATATTGAGTCTTCATGTTTACAAAGGGAGCAGGAATATATTGTACATTTTCAGCTGAACTGTCAGCCACGATCACCATCAGTGTGTGCGTGTGTGTGTCTGTGTGAGTGTGTGTGCATGGATGCATATGTGTGTGTGTGTGTGTGTGTGTGTGTGTGTGTATCTAACAGTCAGATCAAACAGTGTGTAGAGGTTGGAGGTCCAGAATCTCTGAGGTGATCCTACCTGGAGACACAGAAGCACTGTAACAAAATTCAGTTGTTTCAACTAATAATTGTAAGTGGTTCCACAGCCTTTTTTTTAGTTTACTGAAATTTTCGATCAGTGTTACCTAAACTTAACATATTTAGTTGGCCCAAACTTGAGAAAACTTCGGCAAAAATTCAGTCAACTTTAAATTATATGTTTGATCAACTTGTCTCATATTCATTCAAGTAAATATTATTATTTGGGCATCTTCACATAAATAAACTGTTGTGGAACTAGTTACATACTAGTTAACCTGCTTTTAACATACAATGTTTTCAACAACTATTTTTGACACATTTTGACATACTTGATTACACATGTATGTTCATTTATAAAGTCATTATTATTGAACATTTCCTCACCTGAGATTTGAACTAACCTCACCTGGGTTTTAAACTCACAATCTCTTGGTTCACAGCATACTGATTTTCCTGCTATGCCCCCATGTCTGTGTCAACTGAGCCCTGTAAGGTTGGTAGAGCATGACACATGCAATGCCAGGGTTATGGGTTTGATTCCCACAGGGGACCAGTACAGAAAGGTATGTACTCACTACTGTCAATCGCTCTAGATAAGAGTGCCCACTAAAATGTAATGATTGGTTTCACCTACAGTATATTGCTACACTTTGCACTTCAAAGTAAATACCAGCTCTGTTGAAAGTACACTCAAGTAAATATATCATATTTATCATGGTGATTAAGGAGTTACATTAAAACAGATTAATATTCCTCTCCAACATCAGACAACTACACAGAAAACCCTAAAATGACAAAACAACTAAGTACATCAAACCAATGATGAGAGAAGAGTCAGATTAACTGATAATTGACACAGTAATGGTGGTGAAGCAAGAAGATCGCAATGCCATGAACCAAGAGGTTATGAGTTCAATTCTCAGGTGAGGACATGTTGAATACCAATTACTGTATAAATGAACATGCACAATGTAATCATGAATGTCAGCCTGTGTAAAAAAAATCCAGGTTGAAAACTTTGTGTGTTAAAAGCAGTGTGGATGTAACCAGTTGCACAGCCATTTTTAGTTAAGATGCCCAAATAATAGTTGAATGAACATATGAAACAAGTTGAGCAAATACATCATTTTATGTTGACAGAAGTTTGGGCCAACTTGAACCAAAAAGTTGAGTAAACTAAAAAAGGCTGTGGAACAAGTTACTTAATAATAATTAGCTGAAACAACTAGAATTGTAATACAGTGAGGAGCAGGATTGGGGTGAGGGCCGGGGAGATCTGTTTCAGGGCTTCAGTTACCCCTCCCCCATTCTACTAGACTCAGCCTGTGCCTGAGGGGTTTACAAAGACACAAAGCAAGAAGTGTTCAGATCAGACAAACATCCTTCCAGCAAAGGCAGTTAATGAATAAACAAATCCCCCCAGGAGCAGAGTATAACACATTAATAACACACAAAGGCCCCTATGAGGTTCAGGTATAGCTTACACACAGGACTCACTGAGATAAAGAGCATTGTTTCTATGACCTATTAAGACATACAGTATACAGCAGGGTTAGGTTTAATTCCATTTTCATTCCAGTCAATTCAGAAAGTAAGCCAAATTCCAATTCTAATTCCAGATGTTCCTCATTGAAAAACATAGAAGAGAATTAGAATTAGAATTGGTATGTCAGTTACACTTTGTGAATTGACTGGAATTCATCTCAACCCTGGTATACCATGCCTAGGGGTCTTTCCAAAATCAACCTCTGTTAGGGTCATTTCTTTACTGTGTTTCCATACACAAAGAGGTTAGGATTCAAAAGTGTCCAATGGTTGGTAAAGCGATTGTATGCCATGCTCAAGTTAGTCCACTAGATGGCGGTGCTGGATAAATGAAAGTAACCCAGTCACATCCATACAACACAGTGGATCATCATTCTCCACGGGTACCCATAGCAACAGATGGAGAAAACTTCCTCTACACGCTAGTCACGTAAGTTCAAGATATACTGGCACCCTATAGTGCACTAATTTTGGCCAGAGCCCCATGTGGGCTCTATGGTGATAGAGAATAGGGTGCCAGTCTTTAATATTCCGCACTAAATGATATACTAAGCCTAAAGCCATTGTTTTGTTATCTACTGCTGAAGGAAGATAAAGAGATATGACTGGAGCAATTACCACAAATGAGATTAACATTAGACTGTCAGAGAAGGTTATGAGTACACAGTAGTGTGATTCAGGCAGTGGAGGTATGTGGCGTTTAAAAACCAAGCTTCCACCTGGAATTGTTTATTTATGTCTGAGAAAAAAACTATTTTCAACCCATTGATCTAGTACACAATAACAATATAATAAAACATATGTAAGTATGATATGATAAATGTAATGTGCCTGAATAAGCCTTGTCATACTTTATAATATGTACATATATACAGTTGAAGTCGGAAGTTTACATACACTTAGGTTGGAGTCATTAAAACTCATTTTTCAAGAACTCCACAAAATTCTTGTTAACAAACTATAGTTTTGGCATGTTGGTTAGGACATCTGCTTTGTGCTTGACTCAAGGACTTTTTCCAACAATTGTTTACAGACAGATTATTTCACTTATAATTCACTGTATCACAATTCCAGTGGGTCAGAAGTTTACATACACTAAATTGACTGTGCCTTTAAACTGCTTGGAAAATTCCAGAAAATGATGTCATGGCTTTAGAAGCTTCTGATAGGCTAATTGACATCATTTGAGTCAATTGGAGGTGTACCTGTGGATGTATTTGAAGGCCTACCTTCAAACTCAGTGCCTCTTTGCTTGACATCATGGGAAAATCTGAAGTAATCAGAAGAAAATTTTGGACCTCCACAAGTCAAATCAAAGTATATTTGTCATGTGCGCCGAATACAACAGCTGTAGACCTTACAGTGAAATACTTACTTACAGGCTCTAACCAATAGTGCAAAAAAGGTGTTAGGTGAACAATAGGTAAGTAAAGAAATAAAACAACAGTAAAAAGACAGGCTATATACAGTAGTGAGGCTATAAAAGTAGCGAGGCTATAAAAGTAGCGAGGCTACATACAGACACCGGTTAGTCAGGCTGATTGAGGTAGTATGTACATGTAGATATGCTTAAAGTGACTATGCATATATGATGAACAGAGAGTAGGAATAGCGTAAAAGAGGGGTTGGCAGGTGGTGGGTGGCGGGACACAATGCAGATAGCCCGGTTAGCCAATGTGCGGGAGCACTGGTTGGTCGGCCCAATTGAGGTAGTACTGTATGTACAGTACATGAACACAATGCAAATAGGGACACAATGCAAATAGTCCGGGTAGGCATTTGATTACCTGATCAGGAGTCTTATGGCTTGGGGGAAAAAACTGTTGAGAAGCCTTTTTGTCCTAGACTTGGCACTCTGGTACCGCTTGCCATGCGGTAGTAGAGAGAACAGTCTATGACTGGGGAGGCTGGGGTCTTTGACCATTGTTAGGGCCTTCC
The DNA here is from genome assembly GCF_036934945.1 of Oncorhynchus masou masou. Taxonomy (NCBI): domain Eukaryota; kingdom Metazoa; phylum Chordata; class Actinopteri; order Salmoniformes; family Salmonidae; genus Oncorhynchus; species Oncorhynchus masou. The sequence goes on from NC_088240.1 coordinate 69,858,516, forward strand.
TCTGACACTGCCTGGGTAGAGGTCCTGGATGGCAGGCAGCTTAGCCCCAGTGATGTACTGGGCCATACGTACTACCCTCTGTAGTGCCTTGCGGTCAGAGGCCGAGCAATTGCTGTACCAGGCAGTGATGCAACCGGTCAGGATGCTCTCGATGTTGCAGCTGTAGAACCTTTTGAGGATCTCAGGGCCTATGTTAAATATTTTTAGTTTCCTGAGGGGGAAAACGCTTTGTCGTGCCCTCTTCACAACTGTCTTGGTGTGTTTGGACCATTCTAGTTTGTTGTTGATGTGGACACCGAGGAACTTGAAGCTCTCAACCTGCTCCACTACAGCCCCGTCGATGAGAATGGGGGCGTGATCGGGCCTCCTTTTCCTGTAGTCCACAATCATCTCCTTAGTCTTGGTTACGTTGAGGGATAGGTTGTTATTCTGGCACCACCCTATAGGCTGTCTCGTCGTTGTCTATGATCAGGCCTACCACTATTGTGTCGTCTGCAAATTCAATGATGGTGTTGGAGTCGTGCCTGGCCATTCAGTCGTGGGTGAACAGGGAGTACAGGAGGGGACTGAGCACGCACCCCTGGGGAGCTCCAGGGTTGAGGATCAGCGTGGCAGATGTGTTGCTACCTACCCTCACCACATGGGGGGCGGCCCGTCAGGAAGTCCAGGATCCAGTTGCAGATGGAGATGTTTAGTCCCAGGATCCTTAGCTTAGTGATGAGCTTTGAGGGTCCTTTGGTGTTGAACGCTGAGCTGTTGTCCATGAATAGCATTCACACATAAGTGTTCCTTTTGTTCATGTAGGAAAGGGCAGTGTGGAGTGCAATAGAGATTGCATGATCTGTGGATCTGTTTGGGCGGTATGCAAATTGGAGTGGGTCTAGGGTTCCTGGGATAATGGTGTTGATGTGAGCCATTACTAACCTTTCAAAGCACTTCATGGCTACAGACGTGAGTGCTACGGGTCTGTAGTCATTTAGGCAGGTTGCCTTTGTGTTCTTAGGCACAGGGACTATGGTGGTCTGCTTGAAACATGTTGGTATTACAGACTCAATCAGGGACATGTTGAAAATGTCAGGGAAGACACCTGCCAGTCTGGTTCATCCTTGGGAGCAATTTCCAAACACCTGCAGGTACCACGTTCATCTGTACAAACAATAGTACACAAATATAAACACCATGGGACCACGGAGCCGTCATACTGCTCAGGAAGGAGACGCTTTCTGTCTCCTCGAGATGAACGTACCTTGGTGTGAAAAGTCCAAATCAATTCCAGAACAACAGCAAAGGAGCTTGTGAAGATGCTGGAGGAAACAGGTACAAAAGTACTCTGGTCTGATGAAACAAAAATATAACTGTTTGGCCATAATGTTTGAGGGGGGAGGGGAGGCCTGCAAGCCAAAGAAAACCATCCCAACCGTGAAGCACGGGGTGGCAGCATCATGTTGTGGGGGTGCTTTGCTGCAGGAGGGACTGGTGAATTTCACAAAATAGATGGCATCATGAGGATAGAAAATTATGTGGATATATTGAAGCAACATCTCAAGACATCATTCAGGAAGTTAAGGCTTGGTAGCAAATGGGTCTTCCAAATGGACAATGACCGCAACCATACTTCCAAAGTTGTGGCAAAATGGCTTAAGGACAACAGAGTCAAGGTATTGGAGTGGCCATCACAAAGCCCTGACCTCAATCCTATAGTAAATATGTGGGCAGAACTGAAAAAGCATGTGTGAGTAAGCTGGCCTACAAACCTGACTCAGGTACACCAGCTCTGTCAGGAGGAATGGGACAAAATTCACCCAACTTATTGTGAGAAGCTTTTGGAAGGCTACCTGAAACAATTGACCCAAGTTAAACAATTTAAAGGCAATGCTACTAAATACTAATTGAGTGTATGTAAACTTCTGACCCACTGGGAATGTGATGAAATAAATAAAAGCTGAAATTCTCTCTACTATTATTCTGACATTTCACATTCTAAAAAAAAGTGGTGATCCTAACTGACCTACAACAGGGATTTTTTCTAGGATTACTAGGATTTACTAGGATGTCAGGAATTGTGAAAAACTGTGTTTAAATGTATTTGGCTAAGGTATACGTAAACTTCCAACTTCAACTGTAGTTATAATCTGTTTTAGGAACATCAATACAAAATATTTCACCTTCTTTATTACTTTATTACATATCATGACATTAGTGACAGTCAACATCTGTTACATTTGTGAACGTCTAAATCAACATGTGGGCCATTTAAACAGCGTACGTCCCACCTATCGACAGGGGACAAGGGCGATGTAAAGGGATGGATTTTGTCATTCTGAGAATATGCAATGTGTCTGCCTCCGACGTAAAAAAAATCATTCTTTATCGTAGATCTATGGAAGTTATGTATTTAGATCCTCCTGCGAGGATTTAGATCCAAATTTAGCGATTGCTTTGTCATGTCGGTGCCGTGAAGCAGTTGAGCTGGAGAAATGTTTTTCTAAGGACCGCCCTTTTGAGGTAACTTTGCAGTGAAGTGATATAAATAGATGTAATGATGCAGCCTACCACTACAGGGAGGCAAATGCACGTTTATTTGACTACTAGTTGATCTAGGTTGTAATCATTAGCCTGACAGTTGACAGTTTTGATTGGACAGGTATATTTATCCACGTTTCTTACCATTTGCTTCTGTTTAAGAAACGTTTTTCTACAGAATTGGTGGAATGAATACACCCCTGATCACACGCAAACACAGAACTAGCAGCCACATATAAATATCATGATCAATTTGCTCGTTGTATATTTAGTTCCTTTCCGCATCTACGCTCTCTCCTTCTCTCATCTTTTCCGATATGTAATTATTTTTTGCATTTTCGCTCTCTGCTCCTCTCACCTTTTCCCTTCGCTTGTGGACTTCAGAGTGCAATACAACAGCTGCCTCTGGCCAGGTGAATAAACCTTTCCAAGCCAAACCTTCATATCATAACAGCTAACCACTACACACAGCCTACATTGTTTTCACCACATTAACCTCATAATCATCATAGTTACTAGAACTAACGCGTTTGTAAACACACTACAATCATGCTGTACACTGTACTAGCAGTTTAGAAGTTTCACCGGTGGGCCCAGATGGCAATAAATTAATAAAACCAAAAGCTTACCCTTGACTTGGAAGAGTTCATTTTTGGGATAGCCATAGCCAGCTAATTGCTTGAGCTGGGTGTTTGAGCTGGCTAAACTAGCTAGCTTCATTCATTAGCTGAGTAAGTGAAAGTGAAAGTTTAAAAAAATAAACATAAACTAGGAAATATAGCTGGCTCTCTCTCTCCCTCGCTCTGGCTTCCCCTTAATTTTGGAAGAAATTAATTTGATCATAACTGTTCAACTATTGTCTTTCTATCTATCTTTCTATCTATTTATCTACTCACCAAATAGTATGCACTGCAGTGCTAGCTGTTGTCACGGTTCATGAATCCACTGCCTCCCTCTCTCTTTCTCTCTCTCTCTCTCTCTCTCTCCAGTGTTTGTGTGGGCGTGGTTCCCAATCTCGGCCTGATTGTCTGCGCCAGCTGGAACCACTTATCTTCCCTTTATATGTTCTGTTACCAGTGTTTCTTGTTGTCAGATCGTTGTTTCTTCCCTGAGGTTGTGTCGTGTGTCCTTGCTCTTCTCTTGTGTGGATTATCTGCTGTGCTCCTTCCTACTCATCCGGACACACTCCCCTGGTTTTCTCAGCACGTTATCATCGGAAGATGCGCCCGAGTCCCTGGGTCGGATTCCGTCTGAGTACAGTCTGTCTGTCATGTTGCTGCTGTGAACTACATTCATTAAACCATCGTTGCTTGCATCTTGCATCCGCCTCTGTATTGTTACAGCTGTAGCCTATGCTTTCAGTATTAGATTAATTGTCTGATCCTTTGATTGGGTGGACAACATGTCAGTACATGCAACAAGAGCTCTGATAGGTTGGAAGACGTCCTCCAAAAGTTGTCACAATTACTGTTTAAGTCTATGGAAGGGAGTGAAAACCATGAGCCTCCTAGAGCTTGTATTGAAGTCAATGTACCCAGAGGAGGACGGAAGCTAGCTGTCCTCCGGCTATACATGGTGCACTACAGAGTGCTGCTGAGGCTACTGTAGACCTTCATAGCGAAACAGTGTGTTTTAATCAATTATTTGGTGACGTGAATATATTTAGTATAGTTTAATCTAAAAATGATTTTAATGTTTTACTAGTTTTATTTTTATGAAATTCACTGAGGAGGATGGTCCTCCCCTTCCTCCTCTGAGGAGCCTCCACTGGATTCAGGCGAGTGTTCACAGAATCTCTGTCTTTGTTTACATTGTCTCCACTCTGTCTATCCTCTCTTTGTTGGTTCTACATATCCATTCTATACTCTCATTCGATGCTTCTGGTTAGTTTGGTCTGTGCCAAAAGCCAACGTACAGTATAAATGATGTAGCGCTGGTGACGTTCTAAACACATCTGCAAGACTTCTAGCCAATTAGAAAACAATGTCTAAACTGCATCTTCCCGGGATCCATCGTGCCTATGTTTGGCAGAGGTTTGTGTGCTATGTGGGGTAGAGCTGAAAAGTAAGATAGGGGAGGAGAGAAGAGAAGAGAAGATGAACAGAGAGCAGTCAAACTCTGGAAGCCCTACTACACTCTTAGTGTGCTGCAGCCTGCAGGCTCTGATGCCAACCCTCTGTTTGTCTCTGACCTGCGTCTGCTGTCTGCCCCAAACGCTCCAAAACACCTGCAGCAACTCATCCAAAACTTCATAAACAAAACCCAACAACATACTGTTCTATTTACTGAGCTGCCAGCTGAACACTCCAGAAGTTGTTCTCATCATCATATAAACGATGTTTGGAGTGCTTTATTTGAGTCCTCTCCTATTTCCCACACACACCTGCCCCTGTTACTGTGACCTTTACATTAGGGTGTAGATGGATGCGTCTTTAGGGGTCAGCTGATAACTAAGCCCTTTCCCATTTAAAGAACCAGCTGTGATGATGGACTGACAGCATTACACTCTGCTCAGGTATGTGAGGTTGGATGTGTGTGTGTATGTGAGTGTGCGCACGTGTGAGTGTGCGTGTGTGTGTGTGTGTGAAACGTAAGAGGGGACTAAAGTTCAATTAAAACACTGATGACCCCTGACAACAGGAGCCTGGTTCAAGTCCTGTCTCATGAGCAAGCTAGCATAATGAATCTGTGTGTGTGTGCAGTGTCCTATGTTTCCCTGCTACATGCTGAGGCAGAAAGTGATCCCTGTAGTGCTCTATATACAGTACTGTATCAGAAGTATCATAATGATCCAGAACTGATACGTACAGTGTGTATACTGTAGTTAAGCTATAGCCTACAGAGGTAAGCTGTGAGTACAGATCACAGGTGACCATTCTGCGACCTCACTAATACACTAACAATGCCTCAGTCAGTCAATCTCTCACCTCTATAACTACACCACCAAAGAACATTCCAGACTGGCTTTCAAAAGAAAGAGAAGAATGCACTTATTAATTGCCTGAAATATTTTGAAGTCTTTTCCCAGCCAATTTAGTTTGGAGATGTCAATCAGAGGGATTAGGCTTGTTTTTCCTCAACGTTCTGCTGACAGTGGAGATTTATTAAATGGGGAGATTATGTGACGGAAATGTGTGCTGATATCATTAAACTTTCATCATGGCCCGGGTTTAAAGCTTTAAATTGCTTATTAACTTGGCTTTTTGTGTCTGTTCGCCTATCAACACTTCAAATAAGCCAGATATCAGAGCCACTTTGCGCCTTCATTTTTGTTCTGTTATTTTCTTGGTGAAACATGGTTGGCATACCTTAGCTATATGTACACATACTATTCACAGTTTCATGGGTAACTTTTCAGTAAATACCAATAATAGTACTATTAAGTGCCTTACCAGTAACATATTTCCATTCAAATGTGCAGAAAAAGCTTTTTAGCAAAAAAACTATTTTGCTAGGATTGTCTGGGAGTGTTATGAGGGGGGATGGGGAAACTAAAAACGAACTGCTATTGACAGAGGGGTTTGGAACTCTCTTTCTTATTGGTCTATTAACCAATTTACAGCATGGTGATGTCACTATGGAAAGCCAAAACTCTTTCCCATGCAAACCTGCTGATTAGAAGCTCCTGCGTAGATTGTACTCTGAGTGTACAAAACATTAGCAACACCTTCCTAAAATTGCGTTGCACCCCCTTTTGTCTTCAGAAAAGCCTCAATTCGTCGGGGCATGCACTCTACAAGGTGTTGAAAGCATTCCAAAGGGCTGCTGGCCCATGTTGACTCCAATGCTTTCCACAATTGTGTCAAGTTGGCTGGATGTCCTTTGGCTGGTGGACCATTCTTGATACACACGGAGAACTGTTGATCGTGAAAAACCCAGCAGCGTTGGAGTTCTACTAAACTAACATATGGAATTGTTTTAAGATGGTCATTTAGCTCTTTGATTTTGAATTTTAGGACCCCTTTCGATGAAACACTGAATTTGGCCTTACTGCTATTAGCCCATATAAACACTTGAATAACAGATTCATACATGGAAAACAGATAGTCAAAACATGTTTTAAAAGAAAGATTGTTTTAAAGTGTCTGTCCTCTATTGGAGAGACAGAAGAAATATGAGGATTTTTGTAACAAAAACAAAACGACCCATATTTAACCTCTTTTTTTATTGCTCTAAACTACTTCCATATATACTTCCGTTAGTTTGTTTTATTGCTCTAAACTACTTCCATATATACTTCCGTTAGTTTGTTTTATTGCTCTAAACTACTTCCATATATACTTCCGTTACTTTGTTTTATTGCTCTAAACTACTTCCATATATACTTCCGTTAGTTTGTTTTATTGCTCTAAACTACTTCCATATATACTTCCGTTAGTTTGTTTTATTGCTCTAAACTACTTCCATATATACTTCTGTTAGTTTGTTTTATTGCTCTAAACTACTTCCATATATACTTCTGTTAGTTTGTTTTATTGCTCTAAACTACTTCCATATATACTTCCGTTAGTTTGTTTTATTGCTCTAAACTACTTCCATATATACTTCCGTTAGTTTGTTTTATTGCTCTAAACTACTTCCATATATACTTCCGTTACTTTGTTTTATTGCTCTAAACTACTTCCATATATACTTCCGTTAGTTTGTTTTATTGCTCTAAACTACTTCCATATATACTTCCGTTAGTTTGTTTTATTGCTCTAAACTACTTCCATATATACTTCTGTTAGTTTGTTTTATTGCTCTAAACTACTTCCATATATACTTCTGTTAGTTTGTTTTATTGCTCTAAACTACTTCCATATATACTTCCGTTAGTTTGTTTTATTGCTCTAAACTACTTCCATATATACTTCCGTTAGTTTGTTTTATTGCTCTAAACTACTTCCATATATACTTTCGTTAGTTTGTTTTATTGCTCTAAACTACTTCCATATATACTTCCGTTAGTTTGTTTTATTGCTCTAAACTACTTCCATATATACTTCCGTTAGTTTGTTTTATTGCTCTAAACTACTTCCATATATACTTCCGTTACTTTGTTTTATTGCTCTAAACTACTTCCATATATACTTCCGTTAGTTTGTTTTATTGCTCTAAACTACTTCCATATATACTTCCGTTAGTTTGTTTTATTGCTCTAAACTACTTCCATATATACTTTCGTTAGTTTGTTTTATTGCTCTAAACTACTTCCATATATACTTCCGTTAGTTTGTTTTATTGCTCTAAACTACTTCCATATATACTTCCGTTAGTTTGTTTTATTGCTCTAAACTACTTCCATATATACTTCCGTTACTTTGTTTTATTGCTCTAAACTACTTCCATATATACTTCCGTTAGTTTGTTTTATTGCTCTAAACTACTTCCATATATACTTCCGTTAGTTTGTTTTATTGCTCTAAACTACTTCCATATATACTTCTGTTAGTTTGTTTTATTGCTCTAAACTACTTCCATATATACTTCTGTTAGTTTGTTTTATTGCTCTAAACTACTTCCATATATACTTCCGTTAGTTTGTTTTATTGCTCTAAACTACTTCCATATATACTTCCGTTAGTTTGTTTTATTGCTCTAAACTACTTCCATATATACTTCCGTTAGTTTGTTTTATTGCTCTAAACTACTTCCATATATACTTCCGTTAGTTTGTTTTATTGCTCTAAACTACTTCCATATATACTTCCGTTAGTTTGTTTTACCGGTACCTGACTACCTTCACACTAGTCTTGTGAGACTTGTGGGCGTTCCAGAGCCAAACACCTGACATGTGTCTTTGTAGGCCAAACCGTTCGGACGCTACAGACAATGTTAGCAGATCAGCGGTAGCGACTTCAGATGAAACCTGTGACGCGGAAGGTCGCCATTGGTAGATGCGGTGGATTGAGACGCAGCCCATTGGTAGATGCGGTGGATTGAGACGCAGCCCATTGGTAGATGTGGTGGATTGAGACGCAGCCCATTGGTAGATGCGGTGGATTGAGACGCAGCCCATTGGTAGATGCGGTGGATTGAGACGCAGCCCATTGGTAGATGCGGTGGATTGAGACGCAGCACATTGGTAGATGCGGTGGATTGAGACGCAGCCCATGCAAAAATTAAACCGATGGATTTTGATGGGTATTTTTATATCATGCTAATTAGATTTCCACGGGGGCGCAGACATCAACTCTAGGGGGTTAACCTCATTCCCCATTACTCTTCACTGTCTCCTGTGTTGATGGACAGCTCACCCACACACACACACATACACACAACACCATCGCTGCAGTAACAACATAAATAATCATAAATACACTTGCAGCAGTTAGAAGCACCTTGCTAGTAGTAGCCAGAAGTGCAGGGGGAAAATCAACAAACTAGGGGAGAGCAGATGGATGGAAGTGAGGAGGAGGCACTGAGGAAAAGCAAACAAACCCTGAGCAACAAACATGCACATTTTACATCCCACTATGCTGCACAAACATGGAGTGAATGGGGGTGCATGTTTCATGTCTTAGTATGGGTTCCGAGACGACTACCAACATCACATTAACTCCATCTGCAATTAACAGAAAACCCCTGGAACTCATTACTAATGATACAGTTTACCAGCTAGACTACACCATGCTCCATGATGTTCAAAGACTGAATTGAGAGCCTCTATGGTTGTCGTTACACTTTATTGAGCAGGCTGTTGGGTCAGGACCCCATCGTATTACCCGCATCCATGTTGGCATGGTGCAAGAGTGTTGGGTTGGGGACATTGTCATGTGATTCCCCCTCTCTCTGTCTATGTATCTCTCCTCTCTCTCCTCTCTTTTCTCTCTTTTCTCTCTTTTCTCTACTCTCTCTCCTCTCTTCTCTCTCCTCTCTCTCCTCTATTTTCTCTCCTCTCCCTCCTCTCTCATACATGTGATCTCTCCTCTCTCCTCTCTCTCCTCTCTCTCCTCTATTTTCTCTCCTCTCTCCTCTCTTCTCTCTCCTCTCTCTCCTCTATTTTCTCTCCTCTCCCTCCTCTCTCATACATGTGATCTCTCCTCTCTCCTCTCTCTCCTCTATTTTCTCTCCTCTCTCTCCTCTAGTTTCTCTCCTCTCTCTCCTCTATTTTATCTCATCTCTCTCATCTCTCTCTCTTCTCTCTCTTCTCTCTCTTCTCTCTCCTCTCTCTCTCATCTCTCTCCTCTCTCTCTCCTCTCTCCTCTATTTTCTCTCCTCTCCCTCCTCTCCCTCCTCTCTCTCCTATCTCTCGTCTCTCCTCTATTTTATCTCCTCTCTCTCCTCTAGTTTCTCTCCTCTCTCTCCTCTATTTTATCTCCTCTCTCTCATCTCTCTCATCTCTCTCTCTTCTCTCTCTCATCTCTCTCCTCTCTCTCTCCTCTCTCCTCTATTTTCTCTCCTCTCCCTCCTCTCCCTCCTCTCTCTCCTATCTCTCGTCTCTCCTCTATTTTATCTCCTCTCTCTCTCTCCTCTCTCTTCTCTCTCCTCTCTCCTCTCCCTCCTCTCCCCCCTCTCTCTCTCCTCTCTCCTCTCCCTCTTCCCCCCCCTCTCTCCCCTCTCTCCCCTCTCTCCTCTCTCCCCTCTCTCCTCTCTCTCCTCTCTCCTCTATTTCCTCTCCTCTCCCACCTCTCTCTCCTCTCTCTCCTCTCTCCTCTCTCTCATCTCTCTCTCCTCTCTCCTCTATTTTCTCTCCTCTCTCTCCTCTCTCTCCTCTATTTTCTCTCCTCTCGCTCCTCTCCCTCCTCTTCCTCTCCCTCCTCTCTCTCCTCTCTCTCTCCTCTCTCTCCTCTCTCCTCTATTATATCTCCTCTCCCTCCTCTCCCTCCTCTCCCTCCTCTCTCTCCTCTCTCTCCTCTCTCTCCTCTCTCTCCTCTCTCTCTCCTCTCTCTCCTCTCTCCTCTATTTTCTCTCCTCTCCCTCCTCTCTCTGTCACCCCCCAAGCAAAGAGAAGGTGTAATAAAAACAAGCCATTTATTATTATTACATTTCAATTTGCCAGACATGCTGTCTGTCCATCAATGCCTAGCAAGGCTAATGTTTATTTTCTGTCTGTGGAAAAAGATCACACCTCCACTTGGGAGAGTGAATGGAGCCAGTGTATATAGGAGGGATGGGAGATTCACTGGACACTGTGAGAGAGAGAGAGAGAGAGAGAGAGCGAGAGAGAGAATAGCCTTTAGAAGATATACGTCCTCTCTGTCTGTCACGTTCTGACCTTAGTTCCTTTGTTTTGGCCTGGTATGGTTGTTATTTCACGTTGTTATTTTGTATTTTTCTGTGTTCTATTAAAAGTATCATGAACATTGGTCCTCCGATCCTTCCTACTACTCCTCGTCAGAGGAGGAAGAAGACCGTTACAGAATCACCCACCAAAACCGGACCAAGCAGCGTGGTACCCAGGAGCAGCGGGTTCAAGACTCCTGGACTTGGGAGGAGATCTTGGATGGCAAGGGACCCTGGGTACAGCCGGGAGAATATCACCACCCCCAAGGCAGAGCTGGAGGCAGTGAAAGCCGAGAGGCGTCATTATGAGGAGGCAGCATGGCAGCGTGGCTGGGACGAGAGGCAGCCCCGTGAGGCGCACGGTGTCCCCGGTGCGCAGGAATAGCCCGGTGCGTTACATAGCAGCGCCTCGTATCGGCCGGGCTAGAGTGGGCATCGAGCCAGGTGCCATGAACCCGGCTCAGCGCATCTGGTCTCCAGTGCGTCTCGTCGGGCCGGGGTACATGGCACCAGTCTCATGCATGGTGTCCCCGGTTTTCCAGCACAGCCGAGTGCGGTCTATTCCACCTCGCCAGGTAGGGTTGTGCAGGCTCGGTCTATCCGGTGCCTCCCCCATACACTAGGCCTCCGGTGGCAGCCCCCCACACCACACCTGCCAGAGTCGCCCGTCTGTCCTGAGCTGCCAGAGTCGCCCGTCTGTCCTGAGCTGCCAGAGTCGCCCGTCTGTCCTGAGCTGCCAGAGTCGCCCGTCTGTCCTGAGCTGCCAGAGTCGCCCGTCTGTCCTGAGCTGCCAGAGCCGCCGGTCAGTCAGGAGCTGCCAGAGCCGCCTGTCTGTCAGGAGCTGCCGGAATCGCCCTTCACTCCGGAGCTGCCGGAATCGCCCATCACTCCGGAGCTACCGTAGTCTCCCGCCTGTCCAGTGCTGCCGGAATCTCCCGTCCATTAGGGACCCCTGGCTAGGGTCCCCAGTCTGAGGTCGGCGGCGAGGGTCGCCACTCTAAAGAGGCCACGGAGGCGGGTTAAGAGGCAGACAAAGACTATGGTGGAGTGGGGTCCACGTCCCGCTCCAGAGCCGCCACCGCGGACAGACGCCCACCCAGACCCTCCCCTATAGGTTCAGGTTTTGCGGCCGGAGTCTGCACCTTTGGTGGAGGGGGGGTACTGTCACGTTCTGACCTTAGTTCCTTTGTTTTGGCTTTGTTTTAGTATGGTCAGGGCGTGAGTTGGGGTGGGCAGTCTATGTTCTTTTTTCTATGATTTGGGATTTCTGTGTATGGCCTGGTATGGTTCTCAATCAGAGGCAGCTGTCAATTGTTGTCCCTGATTGAGAACCATACTTAGGTAGATTGTTTTCACCCTTGAGTTGAGTTATTTTCTGTGTCTGTGTGTTCCACACGGAACTGTTTCGGTCTTTGTTATTTCACGTTGTTATTTTGTATTTTTCTGTGTTCTATTAAAAGTATCATGAACACTTACCACGCTGTGCATTGGTCCTCCGATCCTTCCTACTACTCCTCGTCAGAGGAGGAAGAAGACCGTTACTCTGTCTGTCTGTCTGTCTGTCTGTCTGTCTGTCTGTCTGTGACTTCATCCCTTTCTTCATCTCCCCTCTCCCCCTCTCTTCCCTCGCTGGTAACTTTCCTCCTGTAAACTGGTAACCTACAGTGAAATGTCCTATACTACAGTATGTAAACCTGACAGGAAGCAGTAAAGATGTCCACATATACAGGTGGTGTTATTGTACTTGAAATAGGTCAATGTGATATACATCACGATCAGTCACACAACCACCTGTCTAGTAAATCTGGTCTTATTGAATGTGTCAGTAGCAGACAGGGGTGGTTGCTGAGAGAGTGTGTGAGCCGATCCTCCTCTCACAAACTTTCCTTATGGTAACACACACACACACACAGTGAGGGAAGCACAGGAACACGGTCCAAGCTGTTTTCATTGGCCCAGAAAATCATCTACCCCTACCTACAGTGTAATGGACGCCACAGCCTCTCTTAAAACAGCATCCTGTCTGTGTGTCGCCCCATTAAATGATATACATCACAGAACAACATACTGAATTCCACTGTTCTACTGACAGATGTGACCCCTGCTACTCACCCTGCTACTCACCTACTACATGGGAAAGTAGGGATACATCCCAAATCCTCTATAGAGTGCACTACTTTTGTCCAGGTCAATAGGATGTAGGGTGCCATTTGGGATGCAGGCTAGTGGCATGCTGGCCTCAGTAGATCTCAGTAGACCTGCTATCCTGCGATGTGCACGTGTAGAAACAGAGGGGGAGGGGTGGGGGCTGGCTATAGTAACAACTATGAGAGAGAAATGTGTTCTGTGTGATCTTAACATTTCCTTTCATGACCCAGGGTTTAACCACCGTGAAAAGCAGCAATGTTGAGTGACAGATAGAGAGAGGCCAGAGGCACAAACCTGTCATTCAAACTAAACATACCTGGGAGTGTGTGTGTGTGTGTGTGTGTGTGTGTGTGTGTGTGTGTGTGTGTGTGTGTGTGTGTGTGTGTGTGTGTACACACTCTTCTTTTCTTGTCATCAGAGACCAAGATGACCATGGCATACATATTGATTATAAAAGGGTCATAACATAGTTATAACATTGACATAACTTAGTATAAATAACAACCTTGCCCTTTTGACATTGCCCTTACACTTTCTGCAGTTCATTTAAAGTCAGTAGGACACAGACATTATGGAAAGTCAGTGACTCACCGTTCCCGTGTCAGTGTCTTCAGTGTCCTCAGTGTCCTCAGGCATCAGACAGAGTGGAGAACCGTGAAGCATGTGGAACCCAGTCAGGGAAAAGGAAATCATTAAACTCAATGTGGTTCATTTCTAACATCTGGAACTTCCCATCACTACATACAACAACACAAACATCATTTGGCGCTGAACTCTGTGTGTGTGTATGTGTGCGTGTGTTTTCACTTCTCAGAGTGTGGATAAGATTCAGCATTGCTTGTTTATAATTCATAATTGCCTCGGCCTGGGGAGATACCAGCTGGTAGGAAACTAATTTTGTCTGGTTTAATCACGCATTGGAGGTGGAGATATGCACAGGCAGACTGGGCAGACTCAGTAACACACACACACTCTCTCTCTCTCTCTCTCTCTCTCTCTCTCTCTCTCTCTCTCACGGCACACACAATTACATTTTCCCTAACCCTTACTGTAACCTTAAGCCCTAACCCTAACTTCTAAACCTAACCACTAACCTAAACTCTAAGCCTAAAATAGCCTTTTTACAAGTGAAGACTGGAAAATGTCCTTTGAGTTGGTTTACTATTCTTGTGAGGACTTCTGGTACTCATAAGTATAGTAAAACGTGTACACACACACGCACATGCACACATGCGCTCACACACTCACGCACACACACACACACACACACACACACACATGCACACATACACGCACACACACGCACACTCACGCACACATGCGCTCTCACACACACACACACGCACACTCACGCACACACACACACACACACACACACGCACACACATACACGCACACACACACACACTCACGCACACACACACACACATGCGCTCACACACACACACACACACACACGCACACACACACACACACACACACACATGCACACATGCGCACACACACACACACACACACACACACACACACACACACACACACACACACACACACACACACACACACACACACACACACACACACACACACACACACACACCTGGAGGGCATGTGGAGAAGTTCACATCTTCTGCTACATTGACAGACTCAGTGAGGAGCATCAAAGACCACTCTCTGTGGAATAAAGTATTAAATCCATGCAAAGTGATGAGCTGTAAGGCTGCATGGGCCAAGTACATCAATCATCCATGTGCTGTTGGCCAACCAACCAGGGGCAATTCTAGGATTTCTTTGATGGGGTGGCCAATGGGGGATCAAGAACCAGTCATGGGTGGCCATGTGAAATCATAAAATTGTATGACAAATAGCGTTGAAAATTAGCTACGATTCATTGTATTGAACAACTGATCCATAGTGATCCATATTGATCCATATTGATCTATAGTGACCCACAGTGATCCATATTTAAGTTGCAGACGATTTACTGCATTTCTAATATGCTATTTTGAGAACAGCAAAACCAAGCAAAAATGACTTCAGCCATTATCACCATAGCTGCTATAGCTTCATTCACCACGGTCAATAAGGGACATATGGGCACTAAAAGGATCCATGAGCACCAACATGTGAAGTTCATAAGAGCATTTCAAATTCTGTGTCAAATGAAAGCTAAGAATTTAAAATTAGAAATAAGCAAAGGCTTTGATTTCTGGTCAAACAGGGGTCTAAGACAATGTAATTATACCAGAAAAAGCATGATAATTTAATAGAAATACATCTAAACCCAATAATGAGGAAGTAAAGACCCCTGCCAACGAATATCAACACTTGTATTTAGATTTGGAGACATTTTTCTGCCTTCCATAAGGATAAGAAACATTGCCTTGTGTCTTTAAATTTTGTTACCAAAAGCCCACATATCTTTAAGATATTTTCTAATTTCTCTTCCTCATGAGGAGGGACGATAATGAGAGTTCACAGAAGTAACAAGGTTGACCTACCAGTTAAAGTTACTAGTTAAAGTGTTTATACTGATATCAAGTATATTTATTAATTATTAAGTAGTTAAAACTTGTAATTCCCATACCACATCTATAAATTACTGCAGTTGAATTGACTACAATGGGAAATCATAGTAGTCACCAACCACAGTCGGGTCACCTGCTACTGTCCTCCTGTCCACTGGCATACTGTCATGTCTAAATTCTAACAGTTTTTTAAAATCTTTCTGACATTTGGTAGTCAAAGAAAGACTGTGAAAACAGTCTGAACAACCTCTCTCTTTCTCCCTCTCTCTCTCCCTCCCTCCATCCATCCTCCCTCCCTTCAGTTAATGTCACCTCTCTTGGCTCTTACTGACATCTACCATAACACCTACCACCAATCCTCTTTCCATTTGCTGTAGCAAGTATCCTCACCCACTGAGCAGCGACTGACACCGGACATCCATTTGGTCAGTTCACCCTGGTCGGACCAAATCTGAACCCATCATAGGTGTTCATGTTTCACAGGTTTGGACATCACAGTCCAATACAGTTCAGTACCCTAGAACACCGTAAATAACAGTACAGTAAAGAAAAGTAGAGTACAGTACTGTACTCTAGAGTTCAGTACAGTAGAGCCCATATGTAACTTTTTAGAATAAACATATGTCATAGCCTACAGCAATTAGCAATTAGATATCTCAGCAACGAGATACCAACTAGTTTAGTTTCCTGTCAAGTCAAAGAGTAGTTACCTAGCCATCTTCCACTTCCACACGGATTTTGTCAACTGAGACGGAAGTCACACTGTTCGATCACTGCAGCTGCACTCTCCAAAGTCCTTAAGCCAGCCAATCAAACAGCCTTCCGACTGGCTCTGAGCCATCCACATGGTTCTAAAGCCAGACATTAATACTGCTATACTGAACAAACACACATTTTTTTTCTTCGTTCTGAGCCAGATTTATAGCGCTCTGGCCCAATGAGAACAGGGGGGTACTAAGGGTGGCCAATCATATTTCAGGGATGAGGGGGGGGGGGGGTGCGCTGCAACCAACTAATGTCCATTTCCGTGTTATGCTTTTGCAAATTCACAGGATCACAGCACAACATTCAACATGATCTAAAACAGCATACAGCGTCAGTGCAATAGAACTTTTCCACATTTACCAATTTTGACCATGAGTCAAAATTCAACCTTTCATCTTTTATCTAGTAACCCAAAACGTCCTACAAGCAATGGAAGAGCAGCAGTTGATACATGAGGAGTCAAGAGTCTGGTATGAATATTGACAGTAACTTGCGGCTCTATCAAAGTTTTGACTTTTGAGCAAACAGCTATTGGCGCCATCTACTGTGGGGATGACCACCAGGATAAGAAAGCTATAAATATGCCTCCAATTACCAAATAATTGAAAACATGTAGAAGTTGTTATCTCATGTCTCAAATGGTCTATTGATGCTGCTCATTTTTCAGCAAACAATTTACCAATTTTACACGGATAAAAATCCATATTGTTTTTTATAGCCTGTTGAAAGTGTACAGTGTGGCATATATTTCTTAAAGTATCATTTAACAAGATGTATGGTGAAGAAATGTGATATTGTCACGGCTTTCGTTGTGGGAAGGAGGAGCGGACCAAAATGCAGCGTAGTTGTGATTCATTTGATTTATTAAGGAAACTATACACGATTAAACTAACAAAATACCAAACGTACGAAAACAGCCCTATCTAGTACAAAACACAGAGACAGGAACAATCACCCACTAACACACAGTGAAACCCAGGCTACCTAAATATGGTTCCCAATCAGAGACAATGACTAACACCTGCCACTGATTGAGAACCATATCAGGCCAGACATAGAAATAGACAAACAAGACATCCAACATAGAATGCCCACTCAGATCACACCCTGACCAACCAAAACATAGAAACATACAAAATAAACTATGGTCAGGGTGTGACAGATATGTTATGCTGCTCCTTTATCTAACAATGGAGGCCTTTCTGCAAAGTCGTCTAAAATAAGGTTCATATTAAAGCTGATTTTATGATTTTCAGAGAGGAAAGTTCCAGGCAAACGGTTCAGGAAATGATACAATTATGGAAGAATAAAATTGCCTGCAACAAAAAGAGCAGAGGGGGGAGAAATTCCTAAAAATAGTATTTCTTAATGCACATCAGAGGAACAAGTTGGGCTGTATAGTACATCTGACTAAGCTGAGTGATTTGTTTGTCCCTGCTGTGTTGCCCTTTGATGTTGACGATAGTATGTGAAATTGCATATGAGCTCAATTTATTTGAAAAGTTTGGTTATAATGCACTGACTGGAGATAATCATCATCATCATGCATCATAACCACCATCATAATCCCCATCTATTGGATCATTATCATGTCCACATATCACCATGATGTTTGTTTCACACAGCTTGTCATGTTGATACTTCACATTAAACCAGGTCAGCCAGTGGCTGTAGTGGACAGTGGCTGTAGTGAGAGGAGAATGGAGTCCGTTCCCAGCACTCACCAGGTAGGCTAAACGGACTGGGCCAGAGTCAGAGTGTTATCTCACCGTCTCAGGCCACGAGACCAGATAAGGACAGGAGAGGCCCACTCCTTGTCTCAACACCCTTGTTGCTACAGAGTTACATCCCCCAGTCAGCGTCCGCCCAACACCAGACACTCTGTGAGCATAACCTCTTCTCACCTAACCATGACTGTGCTGTTTCAAAAACAATATCATCCATGAACCATCAGGAGAGAAGAGAGGGTAGATAAGAAGAGAGGAGGAGAGGAAAGAATGAGAGGGAGAGAAGAGAAGAAAAGGCAGAGAAGACTTGGCGGAGACAAGGAAGAGGTGAGAGGAGGACGAGAGGGGTGTAAGGTAGAGAGGAGGTGAGAACAGGACAGGAAAGGAGGAGAAGGTGCCCAGCTTGCAGTCCAACACCTCTGGCCCCAGGACAACCATTTATTAGCCCTACTCCCTCCGTCAATCAGTCAGTCCACCATCAATCAGTCAGCCCCGGTCCTCCACATGTCAAATCAAATCAAATCAAATGTATTTATATAGCCCTTCTTACATCGCATGATGCCACATAGTGCTGTACAGAAACCCAGCCTAAAACCCCAAACTGCAAGCAATGCAGGTGTAGAAGCACAGTGGCTAGGAAAAACTCCCTAGAAAGGCCAAAACCTAGGATGAAACCTAGAGAGGAATCAGGCTATGAGGGGTGGCCAGTCCTCTTCTGGTTGTGCTTTGTGAAGATTATAACTGAACATGGCCAATCTGTTCAAATGTTCATAAATGACCAGCATGGTCAAATAATAATAATCACAGTAGTTGTCGAGTGTGCAACAGGTCAGCACCTCAGGAGTAAATTTCATAGCCGATCATTGAAGGTATCTCTACCACTCCTGCTGTCTCTAGAGAGTTGAAAACAGCATGTCTGGGACAGGTAGCACGTCCGGTGAACAGGTCAGGGTTCCATAGACGCAGGCAGAACAGTTGAAACTGGAGCAGAAGCACGGCCAGGTGGACTGGGGACAGCAAGGAGTCCTCATGCCAGGTAGTCCTGAGGCATGGTCCTAGGGCTCAGGTCCTCTGAGAGAGAGAAAGAAAGAAAGAGAGAAAGAGAGAATTTGAGAGAGCATACTTAAATTCACACAGGACACGGATAAGACAGGAGAAATACTCCAGATATAACAGACTGACCTTAGCCCCCTGACACATAAACTACTGCAGCATAAATACTGGAGGCTGAGACAGGAGTGGTTAGGAGACACTGTGGCCCCATCCGATGATACCCCCGGACAGGGCCAAACAGGAAGGATATAACCCCACCCACTTTGCCAAAGCACAGCCCCCACACCATTAGAGGGATATCTTCAACCACCAACTTACCATCCTGAGACAAGGCCGAGTATAGCCCACAAAGATCTCCGCTACGGCACAAACCAAGGGGGGGCGCCAACGAAGACAGGAAGACCACATCAGTGACTCAACCCACTCAAGTGACGCACCCCTCCTAGGGACAGCATGGAAGAGCACCAGTAAGCCAGTGACTCAGCCCCTGTAATAGGGTTAGAGGCAGAGAATCCCAGTGGAGAGAGGGGAACCGGCGGGCAGAGACCGAAAGGGCGGTTCGTTGCTCCAGTGCCTTTCCGTTCACCTTCACACTCCTGGGCCAGACTACACTCAATCATAAGACCTACCGAAGAGTCTTCAATAAAGACTTAAAGGTTGAGACCGAGTCTGTCTCTCACATGGGTAGACAGACCATTACATAAAAATGGAGCTCTACAGGAGAAAGCCCTGCATCCAGCTGTTTGCTTAGAAATTCTAGGGACAATTAGGAGGCCTGCGTCTTGTGACCGTAGCATACGTGTAGGTATGTACAAAGGATCAAATCGGAAAGATAGGTAGGAGCAAGCCCATGTAATGCTTTGTAGGTTAGCAGTAACACCTTGACATCAGCCCTTGCCTTAACAGGAAGCCAGTGTAGGGAGGCTAGCACTGGAGTAATAAGATCACATTTTGGGGTTCTAGTCAGGGGGTTCTAGTCAGGATTCTAGTCAAGTTTATTTAGTGCTTTATCTGGGTAGTCGGAAAGTAGAGCATTGCAGTAGTCTAACCTAGAAGTGACAAAAGCATGGATGAATTTTTCTGCATCATTTTTGGACAGAAAATGTCTGATTTTTACAATTTTAAGTAGATGGAAAAAAGCTGTCCTTGAAACAGTCTAAAGAGAGATCAGGGTCCAGAGTAACACCGAGGTCCTTCACAGTTTTATTTGAGACGACTGTACAACCATCAAGATTAATTGTCAGATTCAACAGAAGATCTCTTTGTTTCTTGGGACCTAGAACAAGCATCTCTGTTTTGTCCGAGTTTAAAAGTAGAAAGTTTGCAGCCATCCACTTCCTTATGTCTGAAACACAGGCTTCAAGGGAGGGCAATTTTGGGGATTCACCATGTTTCATCGAAATGTACAGCTGTGTGTCATCTGCATAGTGGTGACTGTTAACATTATGTTTTCGAATGACATCCCCAAGAGGTAAAATATATCGTGAAAACAGCAGTGGTCCTAAAACGGAACCTTGATGAACACCGGAATTTACAGTTGATTTTTCATAGGACAAACCATCCACAGAGACAAACTGATATTTTTCCGACAGATAAGATCTAAACCAGGCCAGAACTTGTCCGTGTAGACCAATTTGGGTTTCCAATCTCTCTAAAAGAATGTGGTGATTGTAACGGTTGTCTGTGGAAGAAGGTGAGGACCAATGTGCAGCATGGTACATGTTCATCTTATTTAATGAAAACTGAACACTGAATAACAAAACAACAAAGAAACAACCGGAACAGTTCTGTCTGATGTAGACACACAAAGACTGAAAACAACCACCCACAAAACACAATGGAAAACAGGCTACCTAAATATGGTTCTCAATTAGGGATAACGATTGACAGCTGCCTCTGATTGAGAACCATACCAGGCCAAACAAAGAAATAGAAAATCATAGAAAACTAACATAGACAACCCACCCAACTCACACCCGGACCATACTAAAACAAAAGACAAAACAAATGAACTAAGGTCAGAACGTGGCAGTGATCGATGGTATCAAAAGCAGCACTAAGGTCTAGGAGCACGAGGACAGATGCAGAGCCTCGGTCTGACGCCATTAAAAGGTCATTTACCACCTTCACAAGTGCAGTCTCAGTGCTATGATGGGGTCTAAAACCAGACTAAAGCATTTCATATACATTGTTTTTCTTCAGTGAGTTGCTGCGCAACAGCTTTTTCTAATATTTTTGAGAGGAATGGGAGATTCGATATTAGGCCGATAGTTTTTTTTATATTTTCTTGGTCAAGGTTTGGCTTTTTCAAGAGAGGCTTAATTACTGACACTTTTAGTGAGGTTGGTACACATCCAGTGGATAGAGAGCCGTTTATTATGTTCAACATAGGATTCAACATAACATAACATCTTTCAGTAGTTTAGTTGGAATAGGGTCCAGAATGCAGCTTGAAGGTTTAGAGGCCATGATTATTTCCATCATTGTATCAAGAGATTTAGTACTAAAACACTTGAGTGCCTCCCTTGATCCTAGGTCCTGGCAGAGTTGTACAGACTAAGGACAACTGAGCTCTGGAGGAATACGCAGATTTAAAGAGGAGTCAGTAATTTGCTTTCTAATGATCATGATTTTTTCCTCAAATAAGTTAATGAATTTATTACTTCTGAAGTGAAAGCCGTCCTCTCTTGGGGAATGCTACTTTTTAGTTAGCTTTGCGAGAGTATCAAAAATACATTTGGATTGTTCTTATTTTCCTCAATTAACTTGGAAAAATAGGATGATCGAGCAGCAGTGAGGGCTCTTCAATACTGTCCTTCCAAGCTAGTCGGAAGACTTCCAGTTTGGTGTGAAGCCATTTCCGTTCCAATTTCCTGGAAGCTTGGTCCTGTTTGTGGATGAGTCCCAGAAAGAGGGCCAATTATCTACAAATTCTATTTTTTTGTGACGGGCAGAAAACAGTTTTCAACCAGCGATTGAGTTGTGAGACTCTGCTGTAGAGCTCATCACTCCCCCTACCTGGGAGGGGGCCAGAGACAATTACTCGATGCCAACACATCTTTCTAGCTGATTTACACGCTGAAGCTATGTTGCGCTTGGTGACCTCTGACTGTTTCATCCTAACATTGTTGGCGTCGACGTGGATAATGATATCCCTATACTCTCTACACTCGCCAGTTTTAGCTTTAGCCAGCACCATCTTCAGATTAGCCTTATCGTCAGTAGCCCTGCCCACTGGTAAACAGTGTATGATCGCTGGATGATTCGTTTTAAGTCTAATACTGTGGGTAATGGAGTTTTCAATGACTAGGGTTTTCAATTTGTCAGAGCTAATGGTGGAGGCTTCGGCGTCTCAGACCCCATAATGGTAGGAGTAGAGACCAGAGAAGGCTCGGCCTCTGACTCCGACTTGCTGCTTAATGGGGAGAACCGGTTGAAAGATTCTGTCGGCTGAATGAGCGACACCGGTTGAGCATTCCTACAGCATTTCCCTCCTGAAGCCATGAGAAAGTTGTCCGGCTGCGGGAACTGTGCGAGGGGATTTATACTACTATCTGTACTTACTGGTGGCACAGATGCTGTTTCATCCTTTCCTACACTGAAATGACCCCTGCCTAACGATTGCGTCTGAAGCTGGGCTTGTAGCACAGCTATCCTCGCCATAAGGCGATCGTTCTCCTGTATATTATGAGTACAGCGACTGCAATTAGAAGGCATCATGTTAATATTACTACTTAGCTTCGGCTGGTGGAGGTCTTGATGAACCACGTCCAGATAAAACTTCTGGAGTGAAAAAGTTGAATGAAGAAAAGTTGAGTGAGGGAAAAACTAAAAGTATAAACGGTAATTAAAAAGTGAAAACCGTAAAGTTGTCAGGTAGCAAAGTAAGGTTAGCAACAAAACACAAAAAAAGTTTGAGTGAGAGTGTCAGCGATTTGGTGCAGAGTTATAGCGGAGTCAGGCGCAGGACACAGGTATTGAGTAACACAACTGAGTTTACTCAAAGAATCATGCAAAATTCCAAATAGGAACATACAAAATACACTAGCACAAAACACAACCACTAACAACAATAAACAATCACGGACAGAACAGAAATGTATGCCAGAGGGTTAAATAATGAACGTGATATGGGAATTGAAACCGGGTGTGTGTGTAATACAGACAAAACAAAACAAAACTGAAACATGGATCGGTGGTGACTAGAAAGCCGGTGACGTCGACCGCTGAACACCACCCAAACAAGGAGAAGGGCCGACTTCGGCGGAAGTCGTGACAGAGGGAAAACTACAAATATAAACCGTAATTAAAAGTAAAAACCGTAAAATTGTCAGGTAGCAAAGTAAGGTTTGCAACAAAACACAAAAAAAAGTTGAGTGAGGGATAACTAAAAATATAAACTGTAATTGAAAGTAAAAACCGTTAAGTTGTCAAGGAGGCAAAGTAAGGTTAGCAACAAAACGCACAGCCGCACGTAAACAAGTCTGCATGTAACACTAGAGGGTTTTCCTACCCTGGGCTGGCTAGCTGGGTGGGTGCCCTGGCCCTCCACATGTAATAGTAGAGTGATTACCTACCCTGGGCTGCCTAGCTGGGTGTGAGCCCTGGCCCTCCACATGTAATACTGGAGTGTTTTCCTACCCTTGGCTGGCTGGGTGTGAGCCCTGGCCCTCCACATGTAACATTAGAGTGTTTTCCTACACTGGGCTAGCTGGCTGGGTGGGAGCCCTGGCTCTCCACATCTCCCTGGCCCTCTTCATCGCCCTGACCCTTCCCATCGAGGACACTGACGTCTTGCTCCTAGATAAACTAAACATCTTCTTTTCTCGCTTTGAGGACAATACTGTGCCACTGACATGTCCCGCTACCAAATACCTACCACATCCAACTTGTGTAAAACATTTAAACGTGTTAACCCTGCGAAGGCTGCCAGCCCAGACGACATCCCTAGCAGCGTCCTCAGAGCATGTGCAGACCAGCTGGCTGGTGTATTTACGGACATATTCAATCAATCCCTATCCCAGGCGGCTTTTCCCACATGCTTCAAGAGGGCCACGATTTTTCCTGTTCCCAAGAAAGCTAAGGTAACTGAGCTAAACGACTATCGCCCCGTAACACTCACTTCCGTTATCATGAAGTGCTTTGAGAGACTAGTCAAGGATCATATCACCTCCACCCTACCTGACACCCTAAACCCACTCCAATTTGCTTACCACCCCAATAGGTCCACAGACGACGCAATCACAATCCCACTGCACACTGCCCTAACCCATCTGGACAAGAGGAATACCTATGTGTCACACCCTGGTCGAAATATATTATATTTATCTTCATTTATTTGGTCAGGCCAGGGTGTGACATGGGTTATTGTGGTGTGTTTTTGTCTTGGGGTTTTTGTGGGGCGTATAGTATAGTCTATGGCTGCCTGAGGCGGTTCTCAATCAGAGTCAGGTGATTATCGTTGTCTCTGATTGGAAACCATATTTAGGCAGCCATATTCTTTGAGTGTGTCTTTGAGTGTGTGGGTGAGTGTGTGGGTGATTGTTCCTGTCTCTGTGTCTTTACCAGATAGGACTGTTTAGGTTTTCTCGTTCCGTTTGTTGTTTTTCTATTGTTCGTGTTTTTTCGTTCTTCATTAAACATGTGTCAAACATACCACGCTGCATTTTGGTCCGCTCCTCCTTCAACAGAAGAAAGCCGTTACACTATGTAAGAATGCTGTTAATCAATTACAGCTCAGCATTTAACACCATAGTAAACTCCAAACTCGTCATTAAGCTCCAGACCCTGGGTCTCGATCCCGCCCTGTGCAACTGGGTCCTGGACTTTCTGACAGGCCACCCCCAGGTGGTGAGGGTAGGAAACAACATCTCCACACCTCTGATCCTCAACACTGGGGCCCCACAAGGGTGTGTTCTCAGCCCTCTCCTGTACTCCTTGTTCACCCATGACTGCGTGGCCATGCACGCCTCCAACTCAATCATCAAATTTGTAGACGACACTACAGTGGGAGGCTTGATTACCAACAACGACGAGACAGCCTACAGGAAGGAGGTGAGGGCCCTGGGAGTGTGGTGTCAGGACAATAACCTCACACTCAACGTCAACAAAACAAAGGAGATGATTGTGGACTTCAGGAAACAGCAGAGGGAGCACCCCCCTATCCACATCAACGGGAAAGTAGTGGAGAAGGTGGAAAATTTTAAGTTCCTCGGCGTACACATCACGGACAAACTGAAATGGTCCACCAACACAGACGGCGTGGTGAAGAAGGCGCAACCACGACCTCTTCAACCTCAGGAGGCTGAAGAAATGTGGCTTGTCACCAAAAACACAAACTTTTACAGATGCACAATCGAGAGCGTCCTGTCGGGCTATATCACCCCCTGGTACGGCAACTGCTCTGTCCACAACTGTAAGGGTCTCCAGAGGGTAGTGCAGTCTGCACAACGCATCACCGGGGGCAAACTACCTGCCCTCCAGGACACATACCCCACCCGATGTCACAGGAAGGCCAAAAAGATCATCAAGGACAACAACCACCCGAGCCACTGCCTGTTCACACCACTATCATCCAGAAGGCGAGGTCAGTACAGGTCCATCAAAGCGGGGACTGAGACTGAAAAAGAGCTTCTATCTCAAGGCCATCAGACTGTTAAACAGCCATCACTAACATTGAGTGGCTGCTGCCAACATACTAACTCAAATCTCTAGCCACTTTAATAGTTAAATATTGGATGTAATAAATGTATCACTAGTCAATTGAAACAATGCCACTTTATATAATGTTTACATACCCTACATGTGTATGTGACCAATACAATTTGATTTGATAGTGTTTTTCCTACCCTGGCCTGGCTGGCTGGGTGGGAGCCCTGACCCCTATTCCTTGGCTCAGGGCTTGGTTTGGCACACACTGATGTGCGGTGCACAATTGGCCCAGCGTTGTCAGGGTTTGGCCGGGGTAGGCCGTCATTGTAAATAAGAATTTGTTCTTAACTGACTTGCCCAGTTAAATAAAGGTTGAATAAAAAATAAAAAATAAAATGTGAAGACTAAATCTTTTTCTTTGTAAATACCATAAGAGTCACCAGAGTCATATTTTCCTTACTATACTTATTGGTTGTCTTCCAGAGGTTTTTACAGAGGCTGCCAGACTTTGTAGTTTACCACTCTTTCCAGAGAGAAGAGATGCGTTTTACATGCCACCCACCGTTACACAATTACCAATGCTTTGCCCTACTCAGTATAGTTTCACCCATACACATTTCAAGACTGTCACTTCAGTCCAATATATCCATGTTCTACAGTAGGCCCATTTACTCTTCCTAATTCACCCCCTTTGTATATCCATCAATCACATTGCAATCCTTTAAAACATGTTTCGAAACATTATTCACCTTCTCTCTGTAGTGTTAATGAGGTATATTCCCTAACCCTGTTCTATCCACACCTAGAAGTGAAAACCACTACCTGTAATGGGCCTTAGTCTCTGGAGGGTATTTCAATCAGAATAAAACACTTAGGCCCTAGAGGAAAGTCAACCTTGTTTGATTTATCCTCTTCTCTATCTAGCTCAGCCCTCACTATAGGCTACCTGCATATCATCCTGTCCACATACATACACGTATTATGTGAGATAGCCCTCAGGGCGATGGCATCCTACACCATGGGAATGGCTCAAAGCCTTTGTCTTTGCAGGAATCAGATCCTGTCATAACTTATTGAAGACAAAATGGTGTAGACAGCACCATGTCCTCCCCCTGGAGATATATGGCATTATTTACCATAACACCTATGTAACATCAGCTCCTAATGCACCCTGGGTAGACCTGCACACAATAATGGGTGGCTTTCAGGCCCATCTCTAGTGTTATCCTTACAATTGAAAGACTCACCCACATGAAAAAAATACTATAGTATGGTATACTTTTGCGGACCTTACTGTAGTATTAACAGTAGTGTTTTTCCAGACTAAAGTCTAAAGTTGCAAACCATTTAAAAAGTTATCATTTTTAGATAAAACTGTCACCAAATAATTGATTAAAACACTCTATTTTTCAAAGAAGGTCGAGGGTAACATTGTGTAGCCGGAGGACAGCTAGCTTCCGTCTTCCTCTGGGTACATTGACTTCAATACAAAACCTAGAAGGCTCATGGTTCTCATCCCCTTCCATAGACTTACACAGTAATTATGACAACTTTTGGAGGACGTCCTCCAGCCTATCAGAGCTCTTTCTGCATAAACTGACATGTTGTCCACCCAATCAAAGGATCAGAGAATATCTAGTACTAAAAGCATAAGCTACAGCTAGCTAGCACTGCAGTGAATAACATGTGGTGAGTAGTTGACACAAAGAGTGAGAAAGGCAATAGTTTCACAGTTTTCAAAAGGGCGAAATAGAAGGAAGGGCGAAATAGAGAGAGAGATTTCGTATTTATTTTTCACTTTCAGTTTCACTTACTTAGCTAGCAAATGCAGCTAGCTAGTTTAGCCTACTGAAATACACTTCTCAAACAGAGGGATGCTATGTTAACTAGCCGGCTATGACTTTCCAACACAACACTGGAATGCTTCCAAGTCAACGTAAGCTTTTGGTATTACAAATGTATTGCCACCTGGGCCCAGACCATGCTGTAACGTTACTGCATAGTTGTAGCAGGTTTACTAACGCGTTAGTTCCATTAGCTATGCTGAGTATGACAATACTTTAGCTAGTATAGTGACAACGATGTGGGCTGTGTGTAGCGGTTTTGGCTTTGAAAGGTTTTTTCGCCTGGTCACATACAGCTGATGTGTTGTGCATTGAAGTCCACAAGCGAAGGGAAAAGGTGAGAGGAGGAGAGCGCAGAGATGTGACAAGGAATACAAAGTGACTGCTATGAAAGTGAACTGTGTTCACGTGTGATCAGTGGTGTATTCATTCCGCTGATTCTGTTGAAAAAAAATTCTTAAACGGAAGCAAACAGAACAAAATGGAGATAAACATACCTGAATTTGTACAATAGAAACTCATGTTTGCAACTGTTGGACTAATGATTACATCCTATATCAGCTAGATGCAGGCAAGAGCGTTGAAGGCGGTATTGAATGTCACTGTCTGTCCTTGTGTCACTGTCTGTGACCTCAAATGGGTCTCTCAACCTGTGTGCATCTACGTTGTAAACTTTCATTCGTAGGCTAGGTTGTAGCAACCTAATGATTGGTATAGGAAAAATGTCAGTATCATGTAGTAGCCTAAACCTATTGCTGTTACATTGAACAGGGTGAATGAATATGAATGACAGTCATCCAATATGCTGTAATACAAATAAGGACATGCTCACGAAAGAAAATCGTCCTCCCTCATCTTAAATGGCACTGACCACCACTGATTTACAGTCAACTATAGTATAAATACTGAAGGAAAATAAAAACAATATTATATACTACAGTAATTAATATTGTGTTTTTGTGGATTGTAGTGTTCTATACTGTAGTATTTACTGTAGTGTTATTGCATTCTGTAGTTTACTGTAGTATTTACTATAGTGTTATTGCAGACTGGAGTATACTGTAGTATTTACTGAAGCGATTTTGCAGACTAGAGTATACTGTAGTATTTACCATAGTGTTAAGGCAGACTGTAGTATACTGTGGTATTTACTATAGTGTTTTTGTTTTATTATCTTTGACATAGAAGTGGACTCTTTCTCCTACTGGAGAAATACTAATACTTTTCTATAACCTGTAGGTAGGAAGGACTTGGGTCTGAACCAATATTTCAGAACTTCTGCTCTTTTCTATAACCTGTAGGTAGGAAGGACTTGGGTCTGAACCAATATTTCAGAACTTCTGCTCTTTTCTATAACCTGTAGGTAGGAAGGACTTGGGTCTGAACCAATATTTCAGAACTTCTGCTCTTTTCTATAACCTGTAGGTAGGAAGGACAGGGGTCTGAACCAATATTTCAGATCTTCTGCTCTTTTCTATAACCTGTAGGTAGGAAGGACTTGGGTCTGAACCAATATTTCAGAACTTCTGCTCTTTTCTATAACCTGTAGGGAACACAATATGGTCTATACTTGGCATGTGTGGTTCTCACTTGTGGGTGGCGCAAAGTAGGATATGGGAGAAGAATGGGCAGGTACATAAAAATTAAATACTGTAGTATTTACCATCGTTAAAAAAGTGTAGTGTTTTTCTGGAATGTAGTGTTTTTCCATGTGGGCAGACACACCATTGAAAGGCAAGTATATTGTTTGGTAATATTCAGAGAGACACCGTTGAAAAGCAAAGATATTATTTGGTGAAACTCTCCTTGAATAGTTCAAAGTTTCACTATGTTCTGTTAGTTCTGTGGTACAAACCTTTCAATGAGGTGAACGCATTTGGCACTGGCAGTGTAACTTACTATAACGTATAGTGATTGTGAAATAACATACAACAATATCATTTTCACTATTGACACTAACAATACACCTTGTTGACAACTTTCAACCAAACACTGTATGGAATAAAAATATATTCTAGGAATAATAATGTGTGTTTGTCAGAGGCTCACTGATCTCTCTGTTATTAGAAAACAGCTATGTGTGTGTGTGTGACAGAGACAAACTAAGGGCAGGTACTGAGCTGTGAACGTACAGCATCTCATCTCATCAGCATGCAGAGATGCCTTAACATTACCATAGCAATGGTGGAGAACATTAGAGGTGAAAACTGTGAGGTATTTGGCAGCAGATTGATACTCAGTGCCCAATTACAACCATTCAGCTGCATTCTCCTTTACTCAGGGGATTTCACATCTCACAGACCTCTGCTCCTATCAATATCTTCAAACTGTCAGCAGTCAGACTCAGAGAGTGTTTGTGTTTGTAAAAGTGTGTGAGTGTTTGTGTGTTTGCATGCATGTGTGTGTCAGGAGGAGCAGCTCAGCTCAGTACTAATGAGGACAGAGACAGATCCAGCCAGAATCCTTTCCTCCTCAGCCTCAACTACATGAAAAAAATACTAGAGTATGCTATGGTATAAATACTATAGAATTCACTGTAGTGTTTTTCCTGAGTTTACTGTTGTAATCAATGTAGTGTTTTTGTGGACTTTCGTCAGACCTTTTGATATGAGACTCAAAATTCAGCTCAGGTGCATCCTGTTTCCACTGATCATCCTTGAGATGTTTCTACAACTTGATTGGAGTCCACCTGTGGTAAATTCAATGGATTGGAGATGATTTGGAAAGGCACACACCTATATATATAAGGTCCCACAGTTGACAGTGCATGTCAGAGAGAAAACCAAGCCATGAGGTTGAAGGAATTGTCCTTAGAGCTTCGAGACAGGATTGTGTTGAGGCACAGATCTGGGGAAGGGTACCAAAACATTTCTGCAGCATTGAAGGTCCATCATTCTTAAAGGGAGGTGAACAAGGACCCAATGATCACTCTGACAGAGCTCCAGAGTTCCTCTGTGGAGTTGGGAGAGCCTTCTAGAAAGACAACCGTCTCTGCAGCACTCCACCAATCAGGCCTTTATGGTAGAGTGGCCACTCCTCAGTAAAAAGCACATGACAGAGCATGAGAAACAAGATTCACTAGTCTGATGAAACCAAGATTGAACTCTTTGGCCTGAATGCCAAGCTTCATGTCTAGAGGAAACCTGGCACCATCCCTACGGTGAAGCATGGTGGTGGCAGTATCATAATGTGGGGATGTTTTTCAGTGGCAGGGACTGGGAGACTAGTCAAGATTGAGGGAATGATAAACAGAGCAAAGTATAGCAAGACCATTCATGAAAACCTACTCCAGAGCACTCAGGACTTCAGACTGGGGTGATGGTTTACCTTCCAACAGGACAATGACCTTAATTAAGCACATAGCCAAGACAACAAAGGAGTGGCTTCGGGACGAGTCTCTGAATGTCCTTGAGTTGCCCAGCCAGAGCCTGGACTTGAACCCAGTCGAACACCTCTGGAGAGACCAAAAAATAGCTGTGCGGTGATGCTCCCCGTCCAACCTGACAGGGCTTGAGAATATCTGCAGGGAAGAATGTGAGAAACTCCCCAAATACAGGTGTGCCAAGCTTGTGGCGTCATACCCAAGAAAAGTCAAGGCTGTAATCGCTGCCAAAGGTGCTTCAACAAAGTACTGAGTAAAGGGTCAATGTGTCAATGTGATATTTAAGTTTTTTGTTTTTAATAAATTTGCTAAAATTTCTAAAGCTGTTTTTGCTTTGTCATTAAGGGGTATTGTATGTGTAATACATTTTAGAATAAGGCTTTAATGTAACGAAATGTGGGAAAAGTCAAGGGGTCTGAATACTTTCCGAATGCACTGTATAGACTATAGTAATGAATGTTGTGTTTTTGCAGACTCTACTAGACTGTACTATTTACTGTATTGTTTTTGCAGACTGTACTAAACGGTAGCATTTCTGTAGCGTTTTTGCAGACTGTACTAAACGGTAGTATTTACTGTATTGTTTTTGCAGACTACTACACTGTAGTATTTACTGTATTGTTTTGCAGACTGTAGTAAACGGTAGTATTTACTGTATTGTTTTTGCAGACTACTACACTGTAGTATTTACTGTATTGTTTTTGCAGATTGTACTAAATGTGGTAGTATTTACTGTAGTGTTTTTGCAGACTACTACACTGTAGTATTTACTGTATTGTTTTTGCAGACTGTACTAAATGGTAGTATTTACTGTATTGTTTTTGCAGACTACTACACTGTAGTATTTACTGTATTGTTTTTACAGACTGTACTAAATGGTAGTATTTACTGTATTGTTTTTGCAGACTACTACGCTGTAGTATTTACTGTATTGTTTTTGCAGACTGTACTAAACGATAGTATTTACTGTATTGTTTTTGCAGATTACTACACTGTAGTATTTCCTGTATTGTTTTTGCAGACTGTACTAAACGGTAGTATTTACTGTTTTGTTTTTGCAGACTACTACACTGTGGTATTTACTGTATTGTTTTTGCAGACCACTACACTGTAGTACTTCCTGTATTGTTTTTGCAGACTGTACTAAACGGTAGCATTTACTGTAGTGTTTTTCAGACTGTAGTAAACGGTAGTATTTACTGTATTGTTTTTGCAGACTACTACACTGTAGTATTTACTGTATTGTTTTTGCAGACTGTACTAAATGGTAGTATTTACTGTATTGTTTTTGCAGACTGCACTAAATGGTAGTATTTACTGTAGTGTTTTTGCAGACTACTACACTGTAGTATTTACTGTATTGTTTTTGCAGACTGTACTAAATGGTAGTATTTACTGTATTGTTTTTGCAGACTGCACTAAACGGTACTATTTACTGTAGTGTTTTTGCAGACTACTACACTGTAGTATTTACTGTATTGTTTTTGCAGACTGTACTAAACGGTAGCATTTCTGTAGCGTTTTTGCAGACTGTACTAAATGGTAGTATTTACTGTAGTGTTTTTGCAGACTGTACTAAATGGTAGTATTTCTGTAGTGTTTTTACAGACAGAAGTGTAGTATTTACTATAGTGTTTTTGTTTCATTATCTTTGACATAGAAGTGGAGGCTTTCTCCTTCAGGAAATCTAACCTAGAATTCTATAGTAAGTTATGTAGTATTATATATGATGCTCCCTATAGCACAGAGAGAGAGAGGGAGAGAGATTGATAGAGAGTGAGAGGGAGAGGTTGTCCAGTCTGTTTTCACAGTCTTGCTTTGACCAGCAACCATCAGAAAAAGGGGAAAAAATGTTGACAGTATGCTAGTGGAAAGGAGGACCCGACTTTGGTTGGTGACTACTATGATTTCCCATTGTAGTCAATTCAACTGCAGTAATATATAGATTTGGTGAGAGAGAAAGAGTGTGTGATTCTACCCATAGAGATACATTTAATGTGTGACACCAGCGCCAGAGTGGAACAGCCCTATGTGCATGTGTTCTATTTTATGTTGTGGCCCCAACCCTGCCCTGAGGGAGTACACACTGAATTACAAGCACAGGAATATAATTGTATTTCCAGGGGGAAAACCTCTTCTTCGTTTCATTTCAGTTCTAATCTACCCTACCAATCAGCCCCCTAGTAAAATATGATAAGACTTGATTTTCCTTTCCCTCTGCAGTTTACCATACCATACACTCCTGTCCTGTCCAGGCCGGGGTCATTATTTCCACACCGGTCCTGTTCCCAACACAATGCATGCTGACCGTTCTCTCTGTACAGCTTTGATTATACTGCTGTGTTTTGAACGTGCTCTCATCTCATCGTGTGTGTGTGTGACTGTGTCTACGTGATGTATGTATTTGTGCATGTGTGCGTGTGAGTGTGTGTGAGCATGTTTGTGTGTGTGCTGTAAGCATGCTCTCATCTCCTCCCTCGTTAGTTTCTCCACCATGCTATAATGTTGTAATGGACCATCTATCCACCACTATCCGCCTCACCAGCCCCCTTTCTCCCCGCAGACATTTTGAATTCTGAAGATGTTTACCCAAACCAGCGGGGTGGTGTCTTTCAAGTTATGATTATGCTGTAAGGTATCTATTAAAATCCAAGTCTTTAGGGCCTAACTCCCCCCTCTCTGTTAAACCAACAAATTACAATGAAAAGAAGAACAATCGTTCTGGCTTGGCTGAGAAGAAAAGAGAAATTATTGGTTCACCAGGGACCTGCATAACCTGTTGCTGTTCCCCTCAACATCTCAGCAAAGAACTGATAAGTGTGTCCCACTAGACAACAGGTCAATATCAGAAACAGACAACCAGCCCAACCACCACCCCTGGGCAATTTGACCAAATTGACCTAGAAACAGAGTTAGCGAGCGGTAAGTAAAAATAAACTTGTGCCTGCATGACTGCATGAAGCTTGTGACCATGGCTACATCAGTTGTACTCTTTGTATACTGTAAGATAATGATGGAATGTCTTAAACGTGGTACTCCCAAATAATTAGAGGACGTGATCCCACAAGAAGCATATTCTAAATAGCACAAAACCC
This sequence comes from Oncorhynchus masou masou, assembly GCF_036934945.1. NCBI lineage: Eukaryota > Metazoa > Chordata > Actinopteri > Salmoniformes > Salmonidae > Oncorhynchus > Oncorhynchus masou. The sequence goes on from NC_088240.1 coordinate 69,892,440, forward strand.
CACATGATAATGCCACTAGCCAATTTGGTGCGAGCTTAGGATATGGTAATTTTGACATTCAATTTAGACCAATCTTTCTGTGGGCCCATATCCTCAATCATTTGAGCTAGCTTGGCTATCCTAAGCCACAGAGTACTCTAGCTCTGAAAACTGACACCCGGACTATTCTTCTGCCTCAAATAAACACTACATTTAATTTGTTAAGGAATTTTACATTCTGAATGGGCCATTCCCTGAGAGGGCGAGACTTAGAAAATATTTTCAACATTCTTCTAAAGCCAAATGCAATATCCCAAATACAAATGTGTAAATTACACAAACAACAGGATATTTGGGTTTATTGGCAGATATGTGAGTCTGTATTTTATATAGCGTTGGTTGGGGTTTAGTGCAGCACATGTGTTGGCCATTAGGGGAGAGACAAGGTCCGGTTGAGGTTGTTCTCTGGGGAGTAAAATCATGACTTCACTATCTTTATATGGGATTAGAGAGTTGGAGAGCTGGAGCTGGGGAGGGAGCAGTGTTTGAGTACTGTTGGCTCCAGTTATAGCCAGCCACAACTGCTGGGTTCAAATAGTGTTCGTTTTCTTTTGAATACTTTGAGCACTACACGCTTTGTCTCAAATGGACAGTGTGGTTTGCACTTTTGGGACTATTCCATTGGTGCCATTGCACCAGATGAACTCGGTCAAGCACAGCTGAAGTATTTAAAAGAAACAAATGCCATTTGCACCCAGATTGGATTGGTTGGCGTGCTGCATGTTCTAGAGTTCCACTTCCAGCCCTGGAGGAGTCCAGCTGTGTGTCAGGACATTATGAGAATCCCTCTGGTTCTCTTTTGGGGTCTGAGAGGTTATGTTTCAGCCCAAACAACAGGGAGGAGAGTCACATAGAGGATCAGATTCACAGTGAAGCTTATGATTAAGGAAGTTGCTGCTGATTCCCAATGGCAAAACAGCCTACAGGATTAGGGGATGGAACAAACCCAGGCATCTCATACATCCTTTACTGTGGGCCCCATTTTCTAAACACAACCAAGTCAATGTCACTTTAGTTTTTGGAGTATTTTGCCTGTTTACGTAAAGGCGTATGGCTTGTACAACTGACTAGGTATCCCCCATTCCCTTTCCTTGGCTGAAAGGTACAGGCATATGTATACAATTCCCAATGAGCATTCACAGTGATACCTCAAAGGACCAGGATCTCAGACACACTAGAAAATGGGAGTCTTTTGTAATCCAATCCATACAGTTGAATGCTGCTAGTCCTATTGACTAGTCTTCAGTATCCCTATCCATAACTAAGTCATAACTAATGCAGTTATTTGGATCGTGTGACAGCTAACGCATACTGGAAGCATTAAATCCCCAGTGTTTCCCCTACATTCATTTTGCAGCGGCGGGCCACCTCTGCTAAATCGTTCCTGCCACTCCAAAAAATCCAAAATCCAAAATAATTAGGGATGTAAAAACTTTTCAGGGCTAACTTAAAAGAATAAAACCAGATATAAAGTAGGTAGACAAAATAATGGGCCTATATTACATATTACCACTCTGTTCAACGTCTCTTTCGTATCGTCCAAGATCCCTAAAGATTGGAAAGCTGCAGCGGTCGTCCCCCTCTACAAAGGGGGTGACACTCTAGAACCAAACTGTTATAGACCTATATCCATCCTGCCCCACCTTTCTAAAGTTTTTTAGAAAGCCAAGTTAATAAACAGATCACTGGCCATTTCGAATCCCACCATACCATTTCCGCTCTGCAATCCGGTTTCCGAGTTGGTCACGGTTGCACCTCAGCCACGCTCAAGGTACTAAACGATATCATAACCGCCATCGATAAAAGACGGTACTGTGCAGCCGTCTACATCAACCTGGCTAAGGCTTTCAACTCTGTCAATCAACCACATTCTTATCAGCAGACTCAACAACCTTGGTTTCTCAAATTATTGCCTTGCCTGGTTCACCAACTACTTCTCAGACAGAGTTCAGTGTGTCAAACCGGAGGGCCTGTTGTTCGGACCTCTGGCAGTCTCTATGGGGGTACCACAGGGTTAAATTCTCGGGTCGACTCTTATCTCTGTATATATCAACGATGTCACTCTTGCTGCTGGTGATTCCCTGATCTACCTCTACACAGATGACACCATTCTGTTTACATCTGGCCCTTCTTTGGACACTGTGTTAACTAACCTCGAGACGAGCTTCAATGCCATACAACTCTCCTTTCGTGGCCTCCAACTGGTCTTAAATGCAAGTAAAACTAAATGCATGCTCTTCAACCGATCGCTGCCCTTACCCGCTCGTCTGTCCAGCATCATTACTCTGGACGGTTCTGACTTAGAATATGTGGACAACTACAAATACCTAGGTGTCTGGCTAGACTGTAAACTCTCCTTCCAGACTCATATTAAACATCTCCAATCCAAAACTAAATCTAGAATCGGCTTCCTATTTCGCAACAAAGCCTCCTTCACTCACGCCGCCAAACATACCCTCGTAAAACTATAGATTATCCTACCGATACTTGACTTTGGCGATGTCATTTACAAAATACTTTCCTATACTACTCAGCAAACTGGATGCAGTCTATCACAGTGCCATCCGTTTTGTCACCAAAGCCCCTTACACCACCCACCACTGCGACCTGTATGCTCTAGTCGGCTGACCTTCGTTACATATTCATTGCCAGACCCACTGGCTCCAGGTCATCTATAAGTCTACGCTAGGTAAAGCTCCACCTTATCTCAGCTCACTGGTCTCGATAACAACACCCACCCGTAGCACACGCTCCAGCAGTATCTCACTGGTCATCCCCAAAGCCAACACCTCCTTTGGCTGCCTTTCCTTTCAGTTCTCTGCTCCCAATCACTGGAACGAAAAATCGCTGAAGCTGGAGACTTATATTTCCCTCACTAACTTTAAACATCAGCTATCTAAGCAGCTAACCAATCGCTGCAGCTGGACATAGCTCATCTGTAAATAGCCCACCCAATCTACCTACCTCATCCCCATATTGATTTTATTTACTTTTCTGCTCTTTTGCACACCATTATTTCTACCTGCTTCATCACTCATCACTCCAGTGTTAATTTGCTAAATTGTAATTACTCCGCTACTATGTCCTATTTATTGCCTTACCTCCTCACGCCATTTGCACACACTGTATATAGACTTTCAATTTTTTCTATTGTGTTATTGACTGTACACTTGTTTATCCATGTGTAACTCTGTGTTGTTGTTTGTGTCGCACTGCTTTGCTTTATCTTGGCCAGGTCGTAGTTGTAAATGAGAACTTGTTCTCAACTAGCCTACCCGGTTAAATAAAGGTGAAATAAGAAAAAATTGTACAAAAATAAATATATATATATATATATATATTTATGTTTGTATAATTTTTTTAATATATATGTGCATTTTTGTATATTTTTAAAATATATATATGTAATATATTTTGCATGTTTTGCCATGCAAAATGTATAGAATTGCAGGAAATTTGCTTAAAAAAATCACATTTTCTCTCAGCCCCATGACAAAATATATAGAATTTCAGGAAACTAGCTTTAAAACTATAAAATGATTTCTCTGCCCGGGGGCAAAATGTGTGGAATTGCAGGAAATTTGCTTTTAAAAAAGCAAAAATATTTTCCCTGTGACCAATAGGAGGGCTTTACCATATCCCTCACACTAACTGGATCCCTTTACGATAACTGAGAAGACTTTACAGGAGTTGATCATGTTACAGGCTAGTTTTCCTTTTACATTATAGCAGAAGATGTTTGCTTGTATAGGAGAAGGGAAAAGGAATATAGGATTATCGATATCTTGGAAAAATTGAAATGACTAAAAACATCTCCTTGACTTATATATTTTATTATCTTTAGGCATCCTGCTTCCTGCATCCATCATCCAATAAATTCTACAGCGTACGGAGGGTCATTAGGTTAAAAATAAATGATACGTGAGCTCATTCAGGGTGTAGCGAGCTCATATACCTTCTTAAGCACTTAAACGTTTGTAACATGTTGTAGAAATTGGAATTTGTAAGATATCATACGAATGAATTGCAGAAGAAAAAGGAAAATGGATTACGTTGTACACAATTGTGCGAAATCTTCAGGGACCCGTTTTGCCTCATGAGCACTACTTTCAAAACTACAGGCTGTGATTATACAAAACCTTTATAACACAGCTTTAAATGATGTAGTGGTCCCTATTTTCAGGTTATTTAGACTCAGAATCCAGACAGCATCAATCCATCCAGAGTCAGGATCCCACATTGATTCAAAACAAGACGTAACCATGTACTGTATAGTACTATCCTCTCGCTATACAGTCTGAGGCTGAAAGCTGGCATGTCAGTTAGTTAAGAAACCCAGAGCTTACTCTGTTCTTCTATTTGACTAGGTCAGACAAGGATCTCTTTAAGTCATATTACCATACTCCATTGAGAGGCAAACACATACAATTGGCATTAGTAGGTTCTGTTGACAGGAACCTAACAGCACTGTGCAGTGCTTCTCCCCACTCTGCTCTGCCTGTAATTATACAGTACTTGAAAATCCTTCAACTTGGATATTAGCGTTTGTGTGTGAGAGAGAGAACCAGGCTTGTAAGACTTCTCAGCCTGCTAATGAGAAGACATGGGGATACAGTATGATATTTTTGTTAGTTTTTTAATGAAACTCAACAACACAGAGCTAGCAACATCCTAATCCACCCATCTATCCATCGTCAGCTAACAGCAGTGAGCAGCTGGGATGTTGATCTAACTCTGCTATCTACAGTATGTATCTCTCCTGTGGCGAGCCTGTCACAGACCTGGGCCGGGCTCATCTCTCACTGTCTGGTTTACCTAACCAAAGCCATGTAAACACAGTCCCTATCACGTTGAGCAGAGATGGCTGAGACAACAGCAGATGAAGGGAGGCTTACTCTGTCAGAGGGTTGTGTTTCTGCAAAGTTACAGGTTTAGAGAATACTGTATTAGATGATTCTAAGACTTTCAGAATCAGCTAATATTGTTGTTCCAAAGAACGAAGTGTGTTTGTATTTCAGCTAAACATACAAACACTCCCAGAGAGAGACAGATATTACAATTTTGTATTTAACCTTTATTTAACTAGGCAAGTCAGTTAAGAACAAATTCTTATTTCCGATGACAACCTGGGAACAGTGGGTTAACTGCCTTGTTCAGGGGCAGAAGGACAGATTTTTACCTTGTCAGCTCGAGGATTCGATCAAGCAACCTGTCAGTTACTGGCCCAACGCTCTAACCACTAGGCTACCTGCCGCCCCAAAACAATGAGAGATATATTGTTATATATAGATATATTGAGAATCACTGTGCATCAATCTATCCATCCAGCCCCGGTGCAGATGACTTGTGCCCAGAGACAGTGCTTGCTGGGCAGGGGGTGAGAGCTAGGATCAAAGTCAACATGGTCCCTGTGCTGTGCTCTGACGCAAGATCTTTGTTGCCATCTGCTGCCGTGCTTCAGAGCTCCAGAACAGAGCAGCATTACATTCCTCCAGGATGTTTGCGTTCCTCTCCTCTCTCTCTTCCGTTTGTTTCTGGTTTTCTTTGTTTCAGTCAGTCTGGCCCTCAGGCATGGCAGAAGTGGCCCAGCTCCGCCAAACACTGTTTGAGCCAAACACCGTTTTGATTGAGCCGGCCCGGCAGCCATCGGCCCCTGCAGACACAGAAGAGTGAATGATTCACAATGGTAAAAAAAAACAACACTAACTAGCCATGTTCCATTGTTCCTCTGTTGTGGGGGATGAATGTACAACTTTCGCTGCCTCCCGGGTCAGGCCCAGTGAGGTGACATGGCCCCCTTGTGGGGTTGGGGAGGGTAGGGGGGTGATCTGCATCTCTCTCTGATCGTCCTCTATTCAGTCTTCTGGTCAACGCTCATCAGAACAAGAAGTTGCAGCCTGGCATATCCTGCATCCAACTCTCATCCAAACCCTCCTATATAGGATTATCCAATAAACTCTACAGTGTACAGATGGTCATTAGGTTTAAAAAAAATGATACGTGAGCTCATTCAGGGAGTAGCTAGCTCTTCTGGGGTTACAGGGTTATAGAGTGTTGCATATCATATTCTCCTCTCCTTACCGTCTTTATGCCTTGACAAGCTGTCCTATCTGCTCCAGTATGAGGTTGGATTTTCACATTAAAGAGGTTGAATGGGATCTTAAGTAACATATTGTACAAATTGGAATTTGTAAGATATAGAGAGAGGGAGTGAAAGAGAGGGAGAGAGACAAAGAGAGACAAAGGATATGGAGAAAAGGAGAGAGAGAGAAAAGGAGGAAGAGAGGGAGGGAGGTTGACAGATGCACGTTGCTTGTTTGTGTTGCAACCTTCACCTCATACACGGCTGTAGTCTGATCCTAATGTAACTGGGAGGCAGAGGGATTCAGTGTTACAATGTTACACATGGTTGGAAGGTGCGATGTCATGTCAACAGGAAGCAAGACAGATGTTCTGGAGGTTCCATGCCAGCTGTTTCCATCTCAAATTCATGTCTTCAGGCTTTAAACACACAATTTTAATATATACTTCAGCAATAGTCAACACAATCAATGATTCATTATTGTATGCATAAACTTTACATTTTTAAATAAATGTTTTGTAAATGTATTTTTTTTACCAATGTGCTGGAACAAAACTCAGGGTCCAGACCTTTAGGATTAAGACGAGTGTGATTTGTTCCTTCAATTTCTATATATGTTCTATTCTTCTGTCTTGAGTACAAACATGTGATGTTGATTATTGCTGTTAAGTATTGGGCTGCTGTTTCAAGTGCTAAGCATGTGAAAGACAAAGCTGAGCCAGTAACCACTAGGCTACCTGCCGTCCCAACCTTCCTCTCTCTCTGATGGATGTCCAAAATAGGACTGCAAGGATCATTTTTTTTGAAAAATGTATTTAATATAAAAGTAATGTCTATAATATTTTCAACATGATATCAGATTTTAGTGAAACGTTCATAAAAAAACAACATGGTAAGTATACAGACTTATTTATACGGTTCCAAACTACACATGAACCAAACTCTCTGCCCCAATGGCGCCGACCATGCAGTCTGCTGTCTGCTAATACTGTACACCTACACATTAACCACACCCTGTACCACATCTAAAGTGGCAAACGGTCATAGATCCCTAACTGTTCAATGTTTGGTCATGAGTAAATGGTGTTCAATCTGGCCATTACCATGATTAATGGTAATAGATGCCTAACTGTTCAATGTGTGGTCATGAGGAAATGGTGTTCAATTTGGTCATTACCATGATTAATGCTAATAGATGCCTAACTGCTTAATGGGTGGCCATGAGCACCCAGGTTTCCGTAGTGGTCAGACACACACCATTGATCCCTCAGCAGCGTTTCACACCACACACAAAGAGTTAGCAAATACACAGAGGCAAAATAAAAATATTGTGGTCCAAAGACAACATCTGACGCTGAGAGTCTTCTCACAACAATCGGTTCCCCAAAAAAATCATCTGGAAAATGTATTATTCTGTGCCTGGAATGTTTCAATACGGAATTCTCCTAGAACAACAGTTTGCTGTGTTCCCCAGTTAGTGTGTGTAAGGCTGAGAGAGAGAGAATTGGAGGGGAGAGGGTGAGAGAGAGTGGAGAGGGAGAGAGGGGAGAGAGAGAGTGAGAGAGTGGAGAGTGAGAGAGTGGAGACAGGTCACACAACCTCTGAGTCACACAACCTCTGAGACTGAGGAGTGCTTCCCAGGATTAAGACATGATGGGGGAAGGAGAGAGACAGAGTGGAGAAGGAGTGGAGGAGGGAAATAAGGGCAGAGGGAGAGGTGAACATAAGATAGTGGGGTGTCGGGGGTAAACAAGCAAGGGAGCAGGTGGAGGAAAGACAGCGATGCAGTGCTGGCACACAGTTGGCCTGGTAATATGTGTCACACCATCGGAAAGACTTTAGAGGGGAGGGAGGAAGGAGGTGTGTGAATGTGTTTATGTGAGAGAGAGAGGGAGGGGAGAGGGAGACGAGGGGTGAGGGAGGGAGGGAGGGAGACAGATAGGGAGAGAATGGGGAACAAGAGAAAGCGCGAGAGTGTGAGAGAGAGGTCATGGAATGTACATTCCACAGTGCTCTGCTCGGGTGTCTAGGCAGACGGGCTGAGCTGAACGCTGCCTCCCCTGACACACCTTTGAAGTCGAAGTTCAGCCTCTGCCTGCTCCTTAACACTGGAAAATCTCCCAGTCTCTCTCTCACACGTACACGCATGCACGCAAGCTTGCTGTCATGCACCTGCACATTCACACACACACATACACACAACAACATTCACACTCTCTCATTATAGAGGCTTCAGTCTGATGGAGAGAGAGCTCTCTGAGCATACAGCAAAGATGAATACAGAGTTGAATATAGTTCAACACACTAGAAGATATAACTAACAGAGAGCTCTGAGCATACAGCAGAGATGAATACAGAGTTGAATATAGCTCAACACACTAGAATATATAACTGACAGAGAGCTCTCTGAGCATACAGCAGAGATGAATACAGAGTTGAATATAGCTCAACACACTAGAATATATAACTGACAGAGAGCTCTCTGAGCATACAGCAGAGATGAATACAGAGTTGAATATAGTTCAACACACTAGAAGATTTAACTGACAGAGAGCTCTCTGAGCATACAGCAGAGATGAATGTGTAGGCTTTAGGATCCAAGACTGCCCCTAAGATGTTCTAGAATGCTCTAAGTCATGGAGTGTTTCTACTTCCATCAGTCGACCATCAGCGTCTGTGAAACAACAATGCAGTCAGATTTGAAGGCAGGCAGGCAGAGCTCTGAACTCTGTCCATGGTGTAAAGGAGTCAGTCCCAGCCGCCAACTGTCTGTGTTGGCTCCCAGGCTTAGTGCACAGAGGGAGGTGTGTGTTTTGGTTCAAAGCGAGAGGGCATGTTGTTTTGATATGGGATTGTGTTTGTTTTTGCCTGATAGGGAGTGGAATCTGCACGTCTGCAGGCGTGTTTCAGGGTACCCAGAGCTCCTTGGAAGCGAAGCCAAGAAAGCCGAGAGTGAGAGAGAGACTCCAGCGGAGGGGAGGGGAGGGGAGGGGAGGGGAGGGGAGGGGAGGGGAGGGGAGGGGAGGGGAGGGGAGGGGAGGAGATGGGAGGGGAGAGAAGGGGGGATGCAGAGCGGGCCAAGTCTTGTTATTGACATCCAAAGAGCAAATTGTCAGTTTCTGGCAGTCCCACCATCTGAACTGGACAGACAGACAGACAGACAGACAGACAGACAGACAGACAGACAGACAGACACACTGAGAACGCAGAGGCTATCCTCCGTCCAAGCCAGACTGTAGACTGTGGCCAATCTCCTTATGAACACAAGAAGATTTTCTGATATAAGCAATTCTTGGTAGGACAATAGATAGTAACATCTAACAAACGTTTTATTGCTGAAAATCAACTATGTTTTCGTAGAATGCCTTCATCAGGGTATATCAATCTCATTGGATTGGGACCTGAGTGGTGCCCTGACATCTTCCCCTCTGTGCAGTTCCTGGTGATGAAAGTCATTGAAAGTCATAATAATGCCTTACAGTAAAGTTCAAAACGTAAATGAATGTGTGATCAAGGCACCAAAACCCAAAGAATACCAAGCACAAATAATATATTTATTTCTCATTATTTTCTATTCATTCAGTTCTTTCAATTAACTTGCATTTTATTGGAAGGCACATTGTTGCCACACTGTTATTCTACGCATTCCATAATGAAACATTTTGGGAACTAGATGATGGTTGTATTTCACATTGTGCCTGTGTGTGTGGTGAGACTGTTCTAAGTTCTGGATGTTGATGTTGGATTGGCTGTTCTACTGTCGGCTACTTCACTGAATCGCTCTCTTGGTGTGTGGCTTGAAACCGTAAAGCTTCTGCAGAAAGTGCCCTGAAATAACTCGAGATGGATGACATTTTGGGGAAAATATATCCTCAGTAGATGGTCAGAATTGGCATGCATGTCATTTTACTGGTGAATATAGAGTATATTTAGCAAGGTGTTCTGTGCACTGTATAGCAACAGAATCCCAGTCAGCGTATCTAAGAGTGTTAGAATTAAATGCGAATCACTCTCTGTGGTATTCCAATGCATTTAATGTTAGAACCGCTCCTAATTATAATTCTGGAAAATCCTTGTCCCTGACACATCTTTCACATACTCGTTAACTGCTTGTATAATTCACAGCATGCAAAGATGCACCACCACCATTCCTGCATCTCTCCCTCCACCTTAGAAAAACATACCCTTCATTCATCTGCTTTCACTTTTAATATATTCCCACCTTTAAGAGCCAAGCACCGCCTGTGGGATTCATCAACCAGGAATCAGCCTCCACACACACACACACACACTCTCTCTCCCTTCTCCCTCCACGCTATGCTCAACGCTGGGCCCTGGGGCAGGATATCTATAATTCATCTTTTATCTGGCCCTCGCAGTCCCGCTCGCTGTTCCACACAGCCATCGCCCACTTCACAGGGCAACGCCGCCCGCCATACAGCAGCACCGCCCCTCTAATAGAAATCTCACAGGGCACCCTGATATTGATTGTACTCCAAGGTAAACAGCCTGGCTTGGATAATCAGCCGTTTGAGAAGTGAAACTCCATAGCTAGACCCAGTGTTGGTCTCCCTGCCTACTGATGGCTGAGGAATAGACCGTGCCAATCTGGCACCAACTGCTTTACAGGGTCTCCAGCGCAGCAGGGAGCTTGACTCTAAACCATATCAAAGAAGAACATGTTAGTGGAAAGGGATCTGTGTACAGATAAACAGAAATCACACAGCAATGTGTGTGTGTGTGTGTGTGTGTGTGTGTGTGTGTGTGTGTGTGTGTGTGTGTGTGTGTGTGTTTGTGTGTGTGTGTGTGTGTGTGTGTGTGTGTGTGTGTGTGTGTGTGTGTGTGTGTGTGTGTGTGTGTGTGTGTGTGTGTGTGTGTGTGTGTGTGTGTGTGTGTGTGTGTGTGTGTGTGTGAGAGAGAGAAAGTGAGAGTATGGAAAGTACTTTGTGCTATGTGTACACCTATACATGTATTGTTGTCCTTTTGCGTTTAGCAGGCTCTGCTCAAGACAAATTTGGGGAATGGGAAACGCACTCCAGACAGAACGGTTGGTTGGTGGTTTCTTCAAGCGGAACGGACGCTGCATCCAGACCTGTTAACCGTCACCGTTTTGCCGGGGTTGAGGTCAATTTGAGAGCTTAAACCGGAGCTTGTTTTGCAGTTGGTGAGTCATTGATGAACCCATATGATGCCCCATGTGTTTTATTGTTTACCGCACCACGTGATAGCACGTTGATACAACATTTTTCCCATTTTAATTAGCTGTTTTCTCCCTAGTTCACGTTTTCTTGTTGTGAATCAATGTGATCTAAATATGGTGCATTGTAGCCTACTATACAAATTCATTTGACTCGTTGGTCCACAGGGACATGATGTACCGTGGTAGTTTGGGCCATGTCTTGTGGCGATTGAAACCCGCTGTCATAATCAACTGTATGGACTGAGTGGGCAACTCTATCAGACCTACCTTTTAATCTGAAACATCAACAAACATCCAATTTCAATTATTTTAAAATTGTTGTTTTACTCAGCCCAGTCAAAACTGTTCGCTGCTCTGGCCCCCCAATGGTGGAACAAACTCCCTCACGACGCCAGGACAGCGGAGTCAATCACCACCTTCCGGAGACACCTGAAACCCCACCTCTTTAAGGAATACCTAGGATAGGATAAAGCAATCCTTCTCCCCCCTTAAATGATTTAGATGCACTATTGTAAAGTGGCTGTTCCACTGGATGTCATAAGGTGAATTCACCAATTTGTAAGTCGCTCTGGATAAGAGCGTCTGCCAAATGACTTAAATGTAAATGTAAATGTAAATGTTTAGTTATACAGGTATATTGATACACTATATATATACAAAAGTATGTGGACACCCCTTCAAATTAGTGGATTCGGCTATTTCTGCCACAACTGTTGCTGACAGGTGTATACAATCGAGCACACCACCATGCAATCTCCATAGACACACATTGGCAGTAGAATGGCCTTACTGAAGAGCTCAGTGACTTTCAACGTAGCACCATCATAAGATGCCACCTTTCCCACAAGTCTGTTCGTAACATTTCTGCCCTGCAAGAGCTTCCTCGGTCAACTGTAGGTGCTGTTATTGTGAAGTGGAAACATCTAGGAGCAACAACAGCTCAGCTACACAAGCTCACAGAACAGGGCCGCCGAGTGCTAAAGCGCGTAAAAATCATCTGTCATCGGCTGCAACACTCACTTCAGAGTTCCAAACTGTCTCTGGAAGCAACGTCAGCACAATAACTGTTCGTCAGGATCTTCATGAAATGGGTTTCTATGGCCAAGCAGCTACACATGTGCCTAAGATCACCATGCGCAATGCCAAGCGTCAGCTGGAGTGGTGTAAATCTCGACGCCATTGGACTCTGGAGCAGTGGAAAAGTGTTCTCTGGAGGGATGAATTACGCTTCACCATTTGGCAGTCTGACAGGAGGATCTGGGTTTGGGCAGATGCCAGGAGAATGCTAAACCTAAGAAGCTTTTATTAAATTTTTTACCATTTTAATTGAAAATAATCACAGTAAGGTACTTCATTTTTACCCAGAAATGATTTCATATTGAAATAGAAAGATGTCTGCTGCATTGACCTTTAAAAGAGTGAGAAAAACAATCTGATTGAATTGTAACAAACACCAGTTTGGTTTTGGAGTGCCGTGTTAATGTCTACAGTCGTCCATCGTGTCTCACTCTGGCTCCTGCTTATCACTATTTGGCTGTGGTCGATGTGTCTCTGACAAACTGCTACTTCTCCCTCTGGTTCTCATCAGCACTCTGGAACCACAGGGACGATCAAAGAGGTGTTAAACTGACCCAGAGCAGTGCTCTCTCTCTATGTTCTCTCCACGTCACCAGAGTCACGCTAAATATGAATGTGTCTCTGGGAGGATGAATGAGGAGTGAGGAAGAAGGATACAAGAATACATTTAGAATGTAAAAAAACAGGGAATAATGTAGTAGCCTCTCCCTATGTCCTCTAAAGACATATTCTCGATGGCCCTGATCACTGTCACAGGGATGGAGTATTTAGAAATGCGTACGAATATCTGCCTGAGTACAGTACACACTAACGTACCTCTTCCTGTACTTGTGAAGTAGTAGGACATTTTCATTAACAATGTCAAAGAACAATAGAAAAATAATACTACATTCAATGATTGTATGGATGACTCTTAGCTGAACTGTCTTTGTACTATGACTGTAGAGAGCTATAACCTTATGTAGGCTAAATCAGTTTCCTCTGCCCCGTTTGGGGGGGGGGGATTTTAACCTCTGCCAGATCAGTTTGGCATTCAGAAAAGACACTCACCGCCCTATTTCTCTCTCGCCCCTTTCTTTCTCTGTCTCCCTCTGCCCTCTCTCCCCTTCTCTCTCCTCAGTGCAGTGAAGGTCAGTAGGATTAGCAGCACATACCTTTCAGCTCTCTGAGGGGGTGGAGGTCATGGCCCTGCTGCTATTTCCAGTGCTATGCATCCCAGCCCAGCATAGCAGCCATTGTTACAAGGACAAGGAAGACAACACAATGTTGTTCCATCCACAGAGGAACATGGACACGCAGATCTATAAATCAAATCAAATGTATTTATATAGCCCTTCGTACATCAGCTGATATCTTAAAGTGCTGTACAGAAACCCAGCCTAAAACCCCAAACAGTAAGCAATGCATGTCTTGAAGCACAGTGGCTAGGAAAAACTCCCTGGAAAGGTCAAAACCCAGGAAGAAACCTAGAGAGGAACCAGGCTATGAGGGGTGGCCAGTCCTCTTCTGGCTGTGCCGGGTGGAGATTATAACAGAACATGGCCAAGATGTCCAAATGTTCATAAATGGCCAGCATGGTCAAATAATAGGTCTGGGACAGGTAGCACGTCCGGTGAACAGGTCAGGATTCCATATCCGCAGGCAGAACAGTTGAAACTGGAGCAGCAGCACGGCCAGGTGGACTGGGGCAGCAAGGAGTCATCAGGCCAGGTAGTCCTGAGGCATGGTCCTGGGGCTCAGGTCCTCCGAGAGAGAGAAAGACAGAATTAGAGAGAGCATACTTAAATTCACACAGGACACCAATCTATAACTGATCTACACATGTTCAACTCATATGACCTCAGTGTGATTGACATGATAATAGATAATTAACAGATCATTACTGTAGGCCCATCTGAACACTATTAACACAAAATGTCTCTTTTTTTCCCCATTCCCTAGGTTGACTTCTCTGTCTCTTGTTTGACCATTTCTCAGCTCTAATGGAGATCTTCTCAATTCTCCAGACTGACAACCTTCTATTTAATGTCATGAATCTTGCCCTAGAGTCAGCTCTGCAGAGAGGGCACTAGCTGGCACAGCCACAAAGTAATACAATCTAACCTTAAATTAAGACCAAAAAGCACACATTTTTTGTTTCCACACATTTTTACAATTTAGCCCATTTTGACTTTGCAGAAATCGTTAAGTTCTGCCTCCAGGGCAAGATTCATAACAATAAGGGTCAACCTGCATAGAAGTCAGCTGTTAGACAGAACTGAACTGGGAAAGAAAGAGGGAAGAGGGGAAAGAGGAAAGGTAAAGGAGGGGGTGGCTGGATGGATTTCACAACAATATTCTGAAAAATGACTTTGGCCTTTCGCCTTTTTTATGAAATTGTATCTCCATATTGGTTTGTCCCTGGGAAAAACGCCAAAGACAAAAGGTCTTATTCAGCCGTGTACAGTAAAGGGCATTGTATAACGAGCTAGATCTGATTCTGTGGCTCTGAAGGGTCTAACTTTGTGTTTCTCTTGCCTGCAGCACGGACACTAAGAACAGTCAGATTGTGTCAGCAGAGGGTTACTAACTGTATCATATCGAGCCTCTAAAATCTCAGATATAGCTGTTGTGTTTGTATCAAACCCCAGATCTCACCCTGCCCAGTGGGCTGTCACCACGGTGACCTCCACAATCACACTGGCAACCAACACAACACACATGGCTCTGATTGACTACATACATTATGCTACATGTCTGACACAAATCACTATTCATGTGGTGTTGGTCTGAAAGATAAATATTGTAGCAGCGATTTAGAGGGGCCTGCATAGTAAGTTTCTCCAAAACATAGCTTTAAGTTCACTTCTGATTGACATGTATCACTATATGCCATATCCTGCCTGTCCCAGGAATGACCTAGAACAACTCATGTCCTCAGTACAGGTCAGTCAGTCCCGTAGATCAAGAACATAATGATATAGTTCCCTTTATCACGGAGCAGACAGGACATCTTGTCCTGTACATTATCAAGCCTGGAAACAGGAGAGGATCCAAAAAACCCAGAAGAACCAACCAGAATCACTTTCATAAGAAAGGGATCCCCTGAGAGAGGTAACGTTATGCTGTCATGTAGTATTAGACATACTGTCATATAGAATATCACTACAGTCATGGAAGGCTCACAAGGAAGGTAAAGAGTTGAGCCCAAGGCATACTGGCTGTGTACCAGAGACATTGTGTTCACGTCTTTGGCATCCTCTTAGGGAAGAAAACCGCACACAGACAACTGACAAGATAAGAGGAATCTTCAGCTTTACATGGACGGTCACACAAAAGACTGTTTATGCTCAATCACAGTGGGCAGAGAATCAATAAATGTTACCTTTAAAGTCTCCAATCAGCAGCAGCATACCGTTACTCTCTAGCCACAACGTTTCAAATATAATATACCTCACTGAGATTTCATAAAGTTCTACCCCAGGACAGTGTGACCTATCCATGTGAAGTTGTCAGCCTACAGTGCTGGGGGTGGACACACCATCGGTATTAGGCCTGATTAGGCCTGTAAGTGCCTACAAGCCTGGTTAAACCAGGCTAAATGCCATGCTCACTATTATTGCCTTTCATAATGACTGAGAGATCACATGTTGCATTGGAGTTTCTCTTATTTGACATTTTCTTCCTAGGGGGCCTCAGGTCAGGTGGGGATGGAGGTGGAGTTTGTGTGTGTGTGTGTGTAAGGGGATGGAGGTGGAGTTTGTGTGTGTGTGTAAGGGGATGAAGGTAGAGTTTGTGTGTGTGTGTAAGGGGATGAAGGTGGAGTTTTTGTGTGTGTAAGGGGATGAAGGTGGAGTTAAACATACAGCTAAACACCTGGTTTCAAATCTTTGAAATACTTTGAGCATTTGCTTGAGTCTGTTAGGAGTGCTATTTAGGTGGGGTTTTGCACATATGGGACTTTTCTAATGGTTTCATCAAGCCAGGCAAGATCAATCAAGCACAGCGAAAGTATTTCAAATCATTTCAAAAAGTATTTGAAACCAGGTCTGTATCAGCTATGTGGCCAGCATATTTTATTCAATGAAATGAAACCTGTGAGAAGCAAATTAATAGCGCTTTTTAAAATATATATATATTTTTGTAGTTAGTAAGAATCAATGAGACTAATCTGTTCTCACTAATTGTCCAAACAAAATACAATCTCCCACGTAGATGGAAACGGTTAAGGCCAATCATACAGTGTTTGCTGCTATCAAATGAGAATAAATGTTTGTTTAAGAAAAGCTCCAGCATTACAAGAGGTCATAATAGGGTCATCAGAAAAAATATCATATGACTTCCTCTCATGAGCTACAGTGTGAAGAGACAGACAGTAGAGGTGGTGGACCAACCACATGCTTTTAAATTCCAAGGACAGCGCTACAACAAGGTCTCCCTCCCTCCCTCCTTCCATCTCTCCCTCCATCTCTCCCTCGCTCCATCCATCTCTCTCTCCCTCCCTCCATCTCTCCCTCCCTCCACCTCTCCCTCCCTCCTTCCATCTCTCCCTCCATCTCTCCCTCCCTCCCTCCCTCCCTCCCTCCCTCCCTCCCTCCCTCCCTCCCTCCCTCCCTCCCTCCCTCCCTCCCTCCCTCCCTCCCTCCCTCCATCCATCCATCTCCCCCCCTCCCTCCCTCCCTCCCTCCCTCCCTCCCTCCCTCCCTCCCTCCCTCCCTCCCTCCCTCCCTCCCTCCCTCCCTCCCTCCCTCCCTCCATCCATCCATCCATCCCCCCCCTCCCTCCCTCCATCTCTCCCTCCCTCCATCTCTCCCTCCCTCCATCCATCCATCCATCCATCCATTCATCTCCCCCTCCCTCCATCCATCTCTCCCTCCCTCCCTCCATCCATCCATCCATCTCCCCCCTCCCTCCCTCCATCTCTCCCTCCCTCCCCTCCTCTCCATTTGGCCCATAATTCAGTGGGTCAGAGCCGAGCAGTAATATTTGCCACCTGGGTTATCGTCATTAGTATTATTGCCACTGGGGAGCATTTGCTGCCACAGCAGAATCTACACGCCTCCAAAATCCACAAGCATATGAAACCGTTTGGGAGAGTGAATTATAGATTAGAAGCCAGAGTCTCCTACGGTGAGATGATTGCTAATTTAGCCTTCGTTGGCTGGGAATGCAATGCCATGAGTGCAGTTTGATACCACACATACTTGCACACAAATGCACGCTGTCACACAGGCACACACACACACGTCAATGACAGTCAATAGTGATTCAGAAAAAGAGAGTCTGGTACTGGTACAGTCTGGTACAGCTCTGACCCACTTCCTGTTTAGGAGAATACAGTGAAAACGTTGCATCTCATGGTCACTGACCATCCAATTACAGTTTTTTTGCTGACAAGCATCAGCCAATAGTGCTAAGCCACTTTTTCAAAACTCTTCACACAGTCTGCATTACCAACATGCATCTTGGCCAAACAATTCATCTCACCTCCAAAACTCACTCAAACCACCAAAACACTTCATATATGTCTCAAAAGAAGCTTGTACGACCATAACACTGTCAACAATTCTCACTCAGAAAGCATACATTGTCACTCATAACACACTGACCTAAAA
Organism: Oncorhynchus masou masou; assembly: GCF_036934945.1. NCBI lineage: Eukaryota > Metazoa > Chordata > Actinopteri > Salmoniformes > Salmonidae > Oncorhynchus > Oncorhynchus masou. Next base: position 69,910,432 of record NC_088240.1, read on the forward strand.
AACACTAACAACAAGGAGCATTACATAAATGAACTTCTCTTTGAAGTTTGAATGATTTTTCACGTAAATCAGTATTTCATTATAGAATAATAATAACACCTTTTCACTTTATTGACCGTACTAAAGTATATGGAACAAGAATGATTCAGAAATGCAGCAATTTGCTTCAATAGCCCTTATTTCTTCTAGATCTTTGCATATAGTAATTTACTTGTGAAAAATAAAAGTTGAAACAACAAACAAATTCGTGAAATTCCAGGGCTGCAATAATAATAAAAAAGAAAACAACATGTATAGTATAATCACTCATACTGTACAGTACTGTGAGGGTTCTAGTTCTCATCAACATGTATAGTATAATCACTCATACTGTACAGTACTGTGAGGGTTCTAGTTCTCATCAACATGTGTAGTATAATCACTCATACTGTACAGTACTGTGAGGGTTCTAGTTCTCATCAACATGTGTAGTATAATCACTCATACTGTACAGTACTGTGAGGGTTCTAGTTCTCATCAACATGTATAGTATAATCACTCATACTGTACAGTACTGTGAGGGTTCTAGTTCTCATCAACATGTGTAGTATAATCACTCATACTGTACAGTACTGTGAGGGTTCTAGTTCTCATCAACATGTATAATATAATCACTCATACTGTACAGTACTGTGAGGGTTCTAGTTCTCATCAACATGTATAATATAATCACTCATACTGTACAGTACTGTGAGGGTTCTAGTTCTCATCAACATGTGTAGTATAATCACTCATACTGTACAGTACTGTGAGGGTTCTAGTTCTCATCAACATGTATAATATAATCACTCATACTGTACAGTACTGTGAGGGTTCTAGTTCTCATCAACATGTATAGTATAATCACTCATACTGTACAGTACTGTGAGGGTTCTAGTTCTTATCAACATGTATAGTATAACACTCATACTGTACAGTACTGTGAGGGTTCTAGTTCTCATCAACATGTATAGTATAATCACTCATACTGTACAGTACTGTGAGGGTTCTAGTTCTCATCAACATGTATAGTATAATCACTCATACTGTACAGTACTGTGAGGGTTCTAGTTCTCATCAACATGTGTAGTATAATCACTCATACTGTACAGTACTGTGAGGCTTCTAGTTCTCATCAACATGTGTAGTATAATCACTCATACTGTACAGTACTGTGAGGGTTCTAGTTCTCATCAACATGTATAATATAATCACTCATACTGTACAGTACTGTGAGGGTTCTAGTTCTCATCAACATGTGTAGTATAATCACTCATACTGTACAGTACTGTGAGGGTTCTAGTTCTCATCAACATGTATAATATAATCACTCATACTGTACAGTACTGTGAGGGTTCTAGTTCTCATCAACATGTGTAGTATAATCACTCATACTGTACAGTACTGTGAGGGTTCTAGTTCTCATCAACATGTGTAGTATAATCACTCATACTGTACAGTACTGTGAGGGTTCTAGTTCTCATCAACATGTGTAGTATAATCACTCATACTGTACAGTACTGTGAGGGTTCTAGTTCTCATCAACATGTGTAGTTTAATCACTCATACTGTACAGTACTGTGAGGGTTCTAGTTCTCATCAACATGTATAATATAATCACTCATACTGTACAGTACTGTGAGGGTTCTAGTTCTCTCTCTCTCCTGCATTTGGCCACAAGTTCTCATTAAAAATCACATCTTATGTCTCCTCTGGCGATGCATCTTGGAAAGTATCTTCTGGAATGTCTAGTCCAACCCTGGCAGTCTTCAGGAGAAGTGTCTACACATCCTGGCATTTTTCAGAAGAAGTGTCTCCCCGCCCTATGAGTCTTCAGGAGAAGTGTCTCCACGCCCTGGCAGTCTTCAGGAGAAGTGTCTCCACACCCTATGAATCTTCAGGAGAAGTGTCTCCACGCTCTGGCAGTCTTCAGGAGAAGTGTCTCCCCACCCTATGAGTCTTCAGGAGAAGTGTCTCCACGCCCTGGAAGTCTTCAGGAGAAGTGTCTCCCCACCCTATGAGTCTTCAGGAGAAGTGTCTCCACGCCCTGGAAGTCTTCAGGAGAAGTGTCTCCCCACCCTATGAGTCTTCAGGAGAAGTGTCTCCACGCCCTGGAAGTCTTCAGGAGAAGTGTCTCCCCACCCTATGAGTCTTCAGGAGAAGTGTCTCCACACCCTGGCAGTCTTCAGGAGAAGTGTCTCCCCGCCCTATGAGTCTTCAGGAGAAGTGTCTCCACGCCCTGGCAGTCTTCAGGAGAAGTGTCTCCACGCCCTGTCAGTCTTCAGGAGAAGTGTCTCCACACCCTGGCAGTCTTCAGGAGAAGTGTCTCCCCACCCTATGAGTCTTCAGGAGAAGTGTCTCCCCGCCCTGGCAGTCTTCAGGAGAAGTGTCTCCACACCCTGGCAGACTTCAGGAGAAGTGTCTCCCCGCCCTATGAGTCTTCAGGAGAAGTGTCTCCCCGCCCTGGCAGTCTTCAGGAGAAGTGTCTCCCCACCCTATGAGTCTTCAGGAGAAGTGTCTCCCCGCCCTGGCAGTCTTCAGGAGAAGTGTCTCCACACCCTGGCAGTCTTCAGGAGAAGTGTCTCCACACCCTGGCAGTCTTCAGGAGAAGTGTCTCCCCGCCCTAGCAGACTTCAGGAGAAGTGTCTTCCCGCCCTATGAGTCTTCAGGAGAAGTGTCTCCCCGCCCTGGCAGTCTTCAGGAGAAGTGTCTCCCCGCCCTATGAGTCTTCAGGAGAAGTGTCTCCCTGCCCTATGAGTCTTCAGGAGCAGTGTCTCCACGCCCTATGAGTCTTCAGGAGAAGTGTCTCCACACCCTGGCAGTCTTCAGGAGAAGTGTCTCCCCGCCCTATGAGTCTTCAGGAGAAGTGTCTCCCCGCCCTGGCAGTCTTCAGGAGAAGTGTCTCCACACCCTAGCAGACTTCAGGAGAAGTGTCTCCCCGCCCTAGCAGACTTCAGGAGAAGTGTCTCCATACCCTGGCAGTCTTCAGGAGAAGTGTCTCCCCGCCCTAGCAGACTTCAGGAGAAGTGTCTCCCCCCCTATGAGTCTTCAGGAGAAGTGTCTCCACACCCTGGCAGTCTTCAGGAGAAGTGTCTCCCCGCCCTAGCAGACTTCAGGAGAAGTGTCTCCCCGCCCTATGCGTCTTCAGGAGAAGTGTCTCCACGCCCTGGCAGTCTTCAGGTGAAGTGTCTCCACACCCTGGCAGTCTCCAGGAGAAGTGTCTCCACACCTTGGCAGTCTTCAGGAGAAGTGTCTCCCCGCCCTATGAGTCTTCAGGAGAAGTGTCTCCCCGCCCTGGCAGTCTTCAGGAGAAGTGTCTCCACACCCTAGCAGACTTCAGGAGAAGTGTCTCCCCGCCCTAGCAAACTTCAGGAGAAGTGTCTCCACACCCTGGCAGTCTTCAGGAGAATTGTCTCCCCGCCCTGGCAGTCTTCAGGAGAAGTGTCTCCCCGCCCTATGAGTCTTCAGGAGGAGTGTCTCCACACCCTGGCAGTCTTCAGGAGGAGTGTCTCCACACCCTGGCAGTCTTCAGGAGAAGTGTCTCCAGACCCTGGCAGTCTTCAGGAGAAGTGTCTCCCCGCTCTATGAGTCTTCAGGAGAAGTGTCTCCCCGCCCTGGCAGTCTTCAGGAGAAGTGTCTCCACGCCCTGGCAGTCTTCAGGAGAAGTGACTCCACACCCTGGCAGTCTTCAGGAGAAGTGTCTCCACACCCAGCGTTCATAGCATCCAGTAAGGACATGTGGTCATGTGGATGGTGGTCATAAACCTTTCACCTCCACGCAGAGAAACACTCCTCTATGGGGTTTAGGAAGTGGGAGTATGGAGGCAGGAATAGTACTGACATCCTGGGATGTGCAGCAAACCAGTCTGTGACTGCAGCAGAGTGGTGGAATGCTGCATTATCCCACACAACAACGAAGGTAGGGGAGTTCCTTGTCCCTCTCTCCTCCACTGGCACAAGTCCATTATGCAGGTCTTCCAGAAAAGAAATGAGCCTCTCTGTATTGTAGGGGCCGGTGAGTGATTTGTGTAACAGCATGCCATCAGTGGACAGTGCTGCACACATTGTGATGTTAGCTCCTCTCTGGCCTGGGACATCCACGGTTGCACTCTGTCCAATCACATTTCTTCCCCTGTGGCGTGTTTTTGCCAGGTTAAATCCAGCTTCATCCACAAAGATGAATGTACGAGCAGTTTGCCTGGCTTCCATCTCTATTACTCTATAAAATACAGTAAAGCCACAGTTTTACAGTACTTTACATTATGCAGAGCTGTGTATGTACCCTGTTTGGTTATTGAACAGACATCTTACCTGGAGCTCTTACACACGTTCACCGTTTCTCTCAATAGGTACAGTGTCTGACTGCGTCATCCTTATTTAATGTTTCTCTAGGACTCTGGCAACTGTCATTGTGCTGACAGTATTCACATTCCCAAAAGTGATATTGTCTGCCAGCCCTCTGTCCCGAATTTGTTGCCAATTACCATGTCAACAACGGCAATTATCTGCCCATCTGTTAATATTCTGCCTCTCCCTGCTGTGGGAGGCAACCTTTGGATCCTACTGAAAAACACAAAACAATCAATATATTTCAAAATGTCAGTACATGTAAAAATGTGAACATACTGTATTGAACTGTAACATGTAATTCAATTATCATTGAAGAATGCACATCTCACCTGTTTGTTTTGCTGTAAAATTTGTACTATTGATACAACTGTTGAACGCTGCAGATTTGGTTGCACCCTTAAACCTGCCTCTCTCAAAGAGAGACCATGGTTTACAACATGGTCAATAATTGTGGCCCTTATCTCATCAGAGACCACTGCTCTTGGTCTTCCTCTCCTTTGTCCTCCACACATTCTCCCTCTCCCTGACACTCTTCTTTCCCCACCAACCTGTCTTCCTTCATCCATGTTTCCAAACTAAATCATTCTGAAGCCGTCCTCTTTTGTCTGTTTGGAGACTAAAAACAGGACACTTGGCTAGGCTTTCAGCTGAAATTGCAATCAGCTGTGTTTGGAATGATTAAATATTCTGATGAAATTTTCTATATGTTTCAATCTGGTTACTGCAGAAATGCACGACATTTGCCATCATTCTGTTTTGAATGTGTTTTTAACAGTTTTGGAAACAGTGTGTTAGCATTTGAAATAATGTGCTGCGAATATATGGTTTTGCAGGTGGTGGAGTATGAATGAGGAAAGAGTTCAGGGATTTCACACACACTTTTGCTTTGCTGATTGTGTGAAGAGTTTTGACAATGTGACCAGTTTTGACCAATGCATGTTAGCAATTGAAAAAAACTGTAAAACAAGAGAGGATGGCTTCATTAATAAATTCACATCAAATGCTAAAGTTGTGTTGCCTTTATGAAGTCTGAAAAGACCAAAATGGCTCTCTACTCCCTTTATTGCCTGCTATTGATTTTAACCAAAGTAGTACACTTTATAATTACTAGGGAGCCATAAGCCTTGTCAAAAGTAGTGCACTATATTGGGAACAGGGTGCCATTTGGGACTCACATATAGTGATTAGTAAATGACTGACGGTGACTTTACATAAAGTTACTATATGGTTAGTGGTTCCTGTATACTGACTAGGAGGATAGGGGGCAGGGTCCACTTCTTTATGAGTCAATAGAGGAATCCAAACCAAAGAAAGATGGATGCATTTATGAGGGGGAGGGGGGGGTATTCCAAAACAATGCCGTATTGATGATGTTGGCTGAGCATAAAACCTAATAGAATTGCAGAACCACTACCATATGAGAAACATTCAAAGTAAATGCGGTGTGAAGGATCCCAAATTACTCCTAGGACTTTTTACATTTTCCATGGTGTAATGTTTTATATACAGGCCTTGATGTATCAGTTTCAATTTCAGTTGATCCTTTATGAATGTACAGTAAGGAGATCTATTCAATCTGCATCGCTGTGAGTGTTACAGATTGCGTGATAAAAAATCCCAATTGAGCTGACATATGCAGCGTTTACTGTGAATGTAGCCAACGTGGGAACATTGACGCTCAATTTCAATTGTGTTTATCTTCCGCGATATGGATTAAATACAGCCAGAGGGATATAATGACAATGCATGAACTAAACTTCCGTTGTAGGCTTACATCCCAGGGCAAGGATATAAATGTTATATACATTTAAGTAAAGATTTAAGACTTCAGGTTTTTCCTTTGAGAACAGGTGCTGCAGCAACACACATGGCTGTGGCATTTGTTAAGTTGGTTTGGTTTGTCTCTCTGCTATATAGTCTCTGATGTTGAACTTAATGAATCACAGCACACTTGAAAGATCCTTTATCTTCAGATGTTTCCTTTCCCTCACGTCACACCACATAGGATTTGACAACTGTAATCCATTAGTTCAACAGCACTACTTTTTACCTCTGCCGTCCCTTAGACAGAGAGGTGACAGAACCTTTTGATGCGGAACAAATAACTCAGAAAACACGTCTCTGATGGCATCCTATTCTACTCTGGGTAAGCACGTCTCTGATGGCATCCTATTCTACTCTGGGTAAGCACGGCTCTGATGGTATCCTATTCTACTCTGGGTAAGCACGGCTCTGATGGCATCCTATTCTACCCTGGGTAAGCACGGCTCTGATGGCATCCTATTCTACCCTGGGTAAGCACGGCTCTGATGGTATCCTATTCTACTCTGGGTAAGCACGGCTCTGATGGCATCCTATTCTACCCTGGGTAAGCACGGCTCTGATGGCATCCTATTCTACCCTGGGTAAGCACGGCTCTGATGGCATCCTATTCTACTCTGGGTAAGCACGGCTCTGATGGCATCCTATTCTACCCTGGGTAAGCACGGCTCTGATGGCATCCTATTCTACCCTGGGTAAGCACGGCTCTGATGGCATCCTATTCTACTCTGGGTAAGCACGGCTCTGATGGCATCCTATTCTACCCTGGGTAAGCACGGCTCTGATGGCATCCTATTCTACTCTGGGTAAGCACGGCTCTGATGGCATCCTATTCTACCCTGGGTAAGCACGGCTCTGATGGCATCCTATTCTACCCTGGGTAAGCAAGGCTCTGATGGCATCCTATTCTATCCTGGGTAAGCACGGCTCTGATGGCATCCTATTCTACCCTGGGTAAGCACGGCTCTGATGGCATCCTATTCTACCCTGGGTAAGCACGGCTCTGATAGCATCCTATTCTACTCTGGGTAAGCACGGTTCTGATGGCATCCTATTCTACCCTGGGTAAGCACGACTCGGCTTGACATTGTCACAATGTTGCTGTCACATTTTGGAAGCATTCGCTGATCTCTCTCAGGTCACACACACACATGCACACACAGAGGAAGAGATGTGTCAGCGGATTGACTCATCGCAAGGTCCTGTCAGTGCAGCTCCAGCAGGGTGAAATGAGAATTGGCCAAACCGGCAGGGTGTCTCCAGATCCGATAACAATCTAAGCTGTCTGGAATTCCCAGGAATTCCCAAGCAGGAGACAGCGAGGAGCCAGTCTCTCACAGAGCAGGGCATGTTTCTCTCTGTCTCTGTCAGAGCCTGGGACTGCTGACAGCTCGTATCAACAGCACTACACGACTGCTCTACGGTGCACAGTCTACCAATGGAGTTAAGTACATAGGGTTGGGTCCCTGCCTGGTATCACGCTCACAATCCACCTGTACATACACACATGCTCAGCCATTCATCATCACTGACAGCAGATTGATCCTGATCTTACGTCACACCAACAACAGATGTCGAGTATGTTCGTCCCCACAAATATCCATAATACATCCGCACATATCTGAGCTCAGACTACAGTTGATTAGCACCAGTATTGTATCATGTCCAGAGCCATCACGCCATTTAACACTTTGTGGGGAGCATACTAGAGGGAGTTTCCCGAAAGATCCCTAGCACTAAAATTAAATCATGTGTATCTTAATGCTGTAAAGTATTCTGGAAAACTAAACCTGGGTCAAAATATGAGTGTGTTGTCTTGTTCTCTCTCTTTGCTGCTTCTGACACAATATTCAGTTTTCTCACACCCTCATCTTTCCACTCAGAGTGTGTGTGCGTGTGTGTGCGTGTGTGCACGTGTGCACGTGTGTCTGTGTCTGTGTGTGTGGGTGTCATCCCTTCTCTCTTATCAGTGGATTCTATGAGCTGAGAAGAGGAGAACACGTCAGACTACACTGTTCTAAGACGCTCTACTGCTCCTCAGCATGGCTGGCTGGCTGGCTGGCTGGCTGGCTCGCTGGCTGCGGAATGTTGCCTTGCCATGCCGTGTCATTGTCTCATTACAGGCTATTGTATGTAGGGTAGGCATGTGTGTGTAAGTGTGTGTGTGCGCGCGCTCAATGCGTAAGTGTGTGCATCTGTAAAAACAATAGATCTTAATCTGAGTACAAGTCAGAACAGATCATAAAAGGAGATACAAAATATACAACAGAACCATGGCAACATGAACGTCCTAATACGGAGAAGATGTGAAAGTAGCCTCTCCTGTATGAGTCATTATTTATATTCTGTTTTAGGCTTCAGTCCTTAGCCTCATTTAGTTCAACTAATTAGTAGCTTTGAGTTTTGGAGCTCAGTAAGATTGAGTAATCTACTTTGGTCGGGGTTTTGGTTTGTTTGTCTCACACATGCTCTGTGGTCTGTTGTTGTACTGTATATATCCCTGGGTAAGTCACCGCAGAGAGAGTTGTGTCTGGTTTCCGTTTACATGCACGCACACACACACACACACACACACACACACACACACACACACACACACACACACACACACACACACACACACACACACACACACACACACACACACACACACCAGTGTATCTTCCACTGAGAAGCTGTCGTCATTGTGGTGTCAAGGCACTCTGAGTCACGTTATATGGGGAAAACACCCACACACACAAACAAACCTCAGAGACTCAGCATCTTTCTAACTGAGAAATCTCCACACTTGTTAACCTATATTAGACACCCGTTAGATCCCTGTTAGCTGTTACAGCTGCAACATCCTTAGATAATCAAGCTGCATAACGCTCTCTGAGAAAACATCATACAGTGAAACTATGATACAAGGACACAGAACAAGCTGAATAATCAAGGAGCTACATACTCGGGAAAACTATTTCAATACAACAAGGGCTTTTGAATCATGAACACTACAGCAGCTCTTCACTATTGGGAGGACTGGTCTGTGAATCCAATACCAGTAGAGAGGGTATCTCAGCTCATGGAAAATGTGGAGGTTACCCTTCTCTGAATTCCTACTAGCATATTGAGCTGGACTCCTGCTCTGGTCTGCTCTGGTCTGGATCACAGAGAGGCTTAGGCACGGGATGGATGTTGGAGCAGCACAGACTGGTCCTGGTTGGCACTGCAGACCAGAGCAAAAAGAACGAAAGTAGAAAAAGAAAGGAAGGACAATACACTGAGTTTAATGAACTAGTGCTGAACTTGTAGAAAAGGTTGTTTTTCTATTTAAAGATGAAAAGATTGGCCTGTGGTCGCAAAACAAGGTGGCTCATCATAGTACCTTCAGTTGAGGCCTAAACAACAGAGCATAATGTTTTATCAGTACGGGACCATTACCCAACTGTTATGGAAGAGATGGGGCATGAATGTGGCCTATGCTCCCGGTGAATTTGGGCCCATTCATTGTTTCACTGTGTGACTCATTTTCCCTTTGTTTTAATCAATTTCCAGCTAATTACTGAATATCACCAGCAATAACTTACCATAAGCCTAATCCCCATCATTAAAAAAAATATTCATTCTATTTAAGCGTTTTCTGTCAATTTCCTCAATGTCCTTTGTTTGCGTGTGTCTGGTTTCTCCATCCCGACAAATGTGAATGAGCTCGTGTGCCTGAGCATTGCATAGTAATACGTGGCCTGCGCCGTTTTGGGAGGCAGTACTGTGAGTTGAAAGAAAATGATGAAAAGTGTTCAGTTGATGAACTGTAGTGCAATACTATTACTACCAGTAGGTCTGATTTAGATACATTGACCAGTCTAACAATAGAAATGGAAATAGCCTTTAACATTGTATTGGTTGGGTGGGGCGAAGTGATTTCTCAACGGCAGGCTGTGTATTTCTGCGCTGTGTCCTATCAGATAGTACAGGTTAAGCCTGACACAGAGGCCTTTGTTTTGTCTGTTGCCAGGATATATTCGGAGTATACCTAACATTACGAACACCTTCCTACACTAATATTGAGTTGCGCCCCCATTTGCCCTCAGATCAGCCTCAATTCATTGGGGCATGGACTATACTAGGTGTCTAAAGCACTGCACAGGGATGCTGGCCCATGTTGACTCTGTCTTTTGGGTGGTGGACCATTCTTTAAACACACAGGAAACTGTTGAGTGTTAAGAACCCAGCAGCGTTGCAGTTTCTTGACACAGACCATTGCTCCTGGCACCTACTACCATACCCTGTTCAAAGGCACTTACATCTTTTGCCTTGCCCATTCTCCCTTTGAATGACACACATACACAATCCGTATGTCAATTGTCTCAATGCTTAAAAATCCTTCTCTAACATTTCTCCTCCCCTTCCTCTACACTCATTGAAGTGGATTTAACAAGTGACATCAATAAGGGATCATAGCTTTCACCTGGATTCACCTGGTCAGTCTATTAATGTTTTGTATACTCAGTGTATACTTGTACATTTACAATGACTATTCACTGATATTTTGTAGCCGATATGGCGCCTTCACCATTGGATCACCAAGAGCTGTAAATAAATCCACACTTGAAGCACTTCAACCTGCCTTGCCTCCTGCTTACTTCTGGTGTTTTACACTCTATAGTATACTAAAGATATGGTTGCAAATCAAGGTGGCAGCTACATCCCAGACCATGCAGTTGAGGCCTGAACAGAGAATACGACTTTGTCAGCATTGAAGCATCATAGAAGTGTTAATACTTCCCCTGAAGTTTCAATGTTGGGGTGGCAGGGTAGCCTAGTGGTTAGAGCGTTGGACTAGTAACCAAAAGGTTGCAAGTTCAATTCCCTGAGCTGACAAGGCACAAATCTGTCATTCTGCCCCTGAACAGGCAGTTAACCCACTGTTCCTAGGCCATCATTGAAAATAAGAATTTGTTCTTAACTGACTAGCCTAGTAAAATAAAATAAAAAAAATGTTCACATCCTGTGTTCTTAGTAATTCATCTAAAATATTCAGATCATGTATTTGTGATGTGCTCCAATATCAAAGATTCATGTGTTTTAGTTTTCCCCCTGAAAACAATCAATGATCCACGTTATGCGTCAGGTGCAAAGATCAAGAGTTGTTGAGGAAAATGAGACTTATACACAGCCCATGAAGCACATTAGTAATTCAACGCGCAATTCAACAAAACACCTTTTGTACTTTTTCTGGGTAGAACATAAAACATCAAAGACGTCACATACAAGAATCCTTCACATCTTCAAGGTGAATGTACTTGTTCTCCACTTTATTATGGCCAACCAGAGACTAGCTCAGAGCTGAAGGAGGAAAATAAATTGGTCTCATTGAGGCCTAATTCTACAACCCATGAATGTTTAATGTGGAGAGAGAACTTATCCTCATCCACCTAAATCCAAAGCCCTTATTTCTGATCACTACCAACGCTCAGTGCTCGTTGTTCGGTGCTCTGCTTGGCTTTCTTCCCACCTGGATCAAATAGGCATTAACAGGGCAGCCTCAGAGACAAGATCTGTTTTACTCTGGTCTACCCTCAATAGGAGAGAAGGAAGTCTTTGGAACTACTTTTAAAAGTCTAATAAATCAATGTAATATACACCATCACAATAAAATAAAATATATGTATGCAGGTCTAAAGAAACGTTATGATATGAAGAAAATGTATTTCAGAAGAACAGAACATGAATTAGCCTACTGTGTGTATCTGGCTATGCGCCATGCCATAGGCTGTAGGCTTGTTCATTTAGCAGACAAGATATGCTTATAAGTCCTGTGCCATTATATTATACGAATTTATAGTAATAAGAAAATCATTTCACAGCTAAATAAAATATATTTGCAATATTCACGAGGAAGTGTGCATATGAAGTGTTTATGTTGAGCATAAAAGCGATAATTTGAAATAGGTCCTATTGTTAGATTTGAAGTTATTTGGCAACTTTCGCTGTGAATGATACAAAAAAAAATGTTGTAAAAATCAAAGCATATATGGGCTGCATGAAGCAACTATAGGCTGTTGACGATTTGAGAAAATTGCGAAAAAGCTTGCGCTCGGTTCCTTGCCTCAGAAGACACACACTGTTCTCTCATCAAGTTTAACCCATCAGACTTTTCTCAATCCTCAAGTCATTTCGATTTAGAAATGCCCATTATCAAATGGGCATGAACAGGGGCAGGGGGAAAAGATGCATTGATAAAATGGCGCCGGAAGAAATGGCAGCAGTTTTACGGGGCCCAACCAACTGTGCTATTATGTGGGTTTTTTCACGTTATTTGTAATTTATTTTGTACATAATGTTTCTGCAACCATATCTTACGGCAGAAAAGAGCTTCTAGATATCAGGACAGCGATCACTCACCTCGGATTAGACAAAGAGCTTCTAGATATCAGGACAGAGATCACTCACCTCGGATTAGACAAAGAGCTTCTAGATATCAGGACAGAGATCACTCACCTCGGATTAGACAAAGAGCTTCTAGATATCAGGACAGAGATCACTCACCTCGGATTAGACAAAGAGCTTCTAGATATCAGGACAGAGATCATTCACCTCGGATTAGACAAAGAGCTTCTAGATATCAGGACAGAGACCACTCACCTCGGATTAGACAAAGAGCTTCTAGATATCAGGACAGAGATCACTCACCTCGGATTAGACAAAGAGCTTCTAGATATCAGGACAGAGATCATTCACCTCGGATTAGACAAAGAGCTTCTAGATATCAGGACAGAGACCACTCACCTCGGATTAGACAAAGAGCTTCTAGATATCAGGACAGAGATCACTCACCTCGGATTAGACAAAGAGCTTCTAGATATCAGGACAGAGATCACTCACCTCGGATTAGACAAAGAGCTTCTAGATATCAGGACAGAGATCATTCACCTCGGATTAGACAAAGAGCTTCTAGATATCAGGACAGAGACCACTCACCTCGGATTAGACAAAGAGCTTCTAGATATCAGGACAGAGATCACTCACCTCGGATTAGACAAAGAGCTTCTAGATATCAGGACAGAGATCACTCACCTCGGATTAGACAAAGAGCTTTTCTACAACAAGGAGGACACACAAGACATTCTCTAAACACCCCACAGGACCGACATTATTTGCAAAAGGAAGCGATGCAGGTACAGAGGACGAAGAGCCGAATGCCAGGTCAGGACCCGGAGAAGGCGAGTGGGAAAGCTGCCGTTACCGTCAATACTGCTCGTTAATACTACTGGACAATAAATTAGACGAGGTACGATCACAAATATCCTACCAACGGGACATCAAAAACTGTAATATCCTATGTTTCACAGAATCGTGGCTGAATGACGACATGGATATTCAGTTAGCGGGATATACGCTGCACCGGCAAGTTAGAACACCACACTTCTGGGAAGACGAGGAGGGGAAATCTGCGCATATTTGTAAACAACAGCAGGTGCACGAAATCTAAGGAAGTCTCTTGATTTTGCTCGCCTGAGGTAGAGTATATTGTGATAAATTGCAGGCCACACCACTTGTCTAGAGAGTTTTCAGCAAAACTGTTTGTGGCTGTTTATTTACCACCACAGACAGATGCTGGCACTAAGACTGCACTCAGTCAGGTGTATAAGGAAATAAGCAAACAGGAAACCACTCACCCTGAGGCGGCGCTCCTAGTGGCCGGACACTCTAATGCAGGGAAACTGAAATCAGTTCTACCAAATTTCTATTAACATGTTAAATGTGCAACCAGAGGGAAACAAATTCTAGATCACCTGTACTCCACACACAGAGACGCTTACAAAGCTCTCCATCTCCCTCCATTTGGTAAATCCGACCATAACTCTATCCTCCTGATTCCTACTTACAAACAAAAATTAAATCAGGACTCCAGGACTCTAACCCGGAAGCTTACAAGAAATCCTGATATTCCCTGTGACGAACCATCAAACAGGCAAAGCGTCAATACAGGGCTAAGATTGAGTCATACTACACCGGCTCCGACCCTCGTCTTATGTGGCAGGGCTTGTAAACTATTACAGACTACAAATGGAAGCACAGCCGCGAGCTTCCAAGTGACACGAGCCTACCAGACGAGCTAAATCATTTCTATGCTCACTTCAAGGCAAGCAACACTGAGGCATGCATGAGAGCATCAGCTGTTCCGGACGACTGTGTGATCATGCTCGCCGTAGCGTGAGTAGGACCTTTAAACAGGTCAACATACACAAGGCAGCGGGGCCAGACGGATTACCAGGATGTGTGCTCCAGGCATGTGCTGACCAACTGGCAGGTGTCTTCACTGACATTTTCAACATGTCCCTGATTGAGTCTGTAATACCAACATGTTTCAAGTTGACCACCATAGTCCCTGTGCCCAAGAACACAAAGGTAACCTGCATAAATGACTACAGACATGTAGCACTCACGTCCGTAGCCATGAAGTGCTTTGAAAGGTTGGTAATGGCTCACATCAACACCATTATCCCAGAAACCCTAGACCCACTCCAATTTGCATACCGCCCAAACAGATCCACAGATGATGCAATCTCTATTGCACTCCACACTGCCCTTTCCCACCTGGATGAAAGGAACACTTATGTGAGAATGCTATTCATTGACTACAGCTCAGCGTTCAACAATATAGTACCCTCATAGCTCATCACTAAGCTAAGGATCCTGTGACTAAACACCTCCCTCTGCAACTGGATCCTGGACTTCCTGACGGGCCGCCCCCAGGTGGTGAGGGTAAGTAGCAACACATCTGCCACACTGATCCTCAACCCTGGAGTTCCCCAGGGGTGCGTGCTCAGTCCCCTCCTGTACTCCCTGTTCACCCACGACTGCATGGCCAGGCACAACTCCAACACAATCATTAAGTTTGCAGACGACACAACAGTCGTAAGCCTGATCACAGACAACGACGAGACAGCCTATAGGGAGAAGTGTCAGAGACCTGGCCGGGTGCTGCCAGAATAACAACCTATCCCTCAACGTAACCAAGACTAAGGAGATGATTGTGGACTACAGGAAAAGGAGGACCGAGCACGCCCCAATTCTCATCGACGGGGCTGTAGTGGAGCAGGTTGAGAGCTTCAAGTTCCTTGGTGTCATCATAAACATCAAACTAGAATGGTCCAAACCCCCCAAGACAGTCGTGAAGAGGGCACGACAAAGCCTATTCCCCCTCAGGAAACTAAAAAGATTTGTCATGGGTCCTGAGATCCTCAAAATATTCTACAGCTGCAACATCGAGAGCATCCTGACTGGTTGCATCACTGCATGGTACGGCAATTGCTCGCCCTCTGACCGCAAGGCACTACAGAGGGTAGTGCGTACGGCCCAGTACATCACTGGGGCTAAGCTGATTGCCATCCAGGACCTCTACACCAGGTGGTGTCAGAGGAAGGCCCTAAAAATTGTCAAAGACCACAGCCTCCCCAGTCATAGACTGTTCTCTATACTACCGCTCGGCAAGCGGTACCAGAGTGCCAAGTCGAGGACAAAAAGGCTTCTCAACAGTTTTTATACCCAAGCCATAAGACTTCTGAACAGGTAATCAAATGGCTACCCGGAATATATGCATTTTGTGCCCCGCCAACACCCCGAACCCTCTCTTTATGCTGCTGCTACTTTCTTTTTATCATATAAGCACAGTCACTTTAACTATACATTCATGTACATACTACCTCAATTGGGCCGACCAACCAGTGCTCCCGCACATTGGCTAACTGGGCTATCTGCATTGTGTCCTGCCAACCACCACCCGCCAACCCCTCTTTTACGCTACTGCTACTCTCTGTTCATCATATATGCATAGTCACTTTAACCATCTACATGTACATACTACCTCAATCAGCCTGACTAACCGGTGTCTGTATGTAGCCTCGCTACTTTTATAGTCTTGCTACTGTATATAGTCTGTCTTTTTACTGTTGTTTTATTTCTTTACTTACCTATTGTTCACCTAATACCTTTTTTGCACTATTGGTTAGAGCCTGTAAGTAAGCATTTAACTCTAATTTCTACACCTGTTGTCACGACTCCTACCGAATGTAGCTCCCCTTCCTGTTTGGGTGGAGCACGGCGGTCGTCGTCACCGGCCTACTAGCTGCCACTGATCCCCTTTCCCCTTTTCTGTTTATTGGTTTTACCTGTGTTTGGTTTAGGCTGATTGGACAGGCTTTATTGTGCGGGATTGTTTGGTGTATGTGTGTACACGTCTGTGTGTCACGGTTTTCCCCTTTTCTTGGGTTTTGCTGGACTGTTTTAGTCCCTCGTGTTTGGGGCATGTGTTTTGGTATGCGCCCTGTGTTTCATGGGGATGGCGTATGTTCAACAATTTTGTGCATTAAAAAGTATAGCACTACCCTGAACTCTCTGCTGCCTGCGCCTGACTTCTCACCCACGACACCCCGGACGTTACAGAATCTCGCACCTTCAATATGGAGTCAGCAGGACCAGTTGCCAACCCCCTCCCATCGATGGAGGAACGTGTCCTCCATCATACCACCGTGCTCCATCGGATAGGATCGACGATGGACCAGATGATGGAGAGAATGGACTGATGGGAGAGGAGTGGTCTCCTCTCTGCACCTCCGGTTCTTCCATCGCTGGATCCACCTTCTCCTCCCTCCTCCTCCGGCGCCGCCGCTCTCCGTCTTTCGCTCCCGAGGGATTATGATGGAGCGGCGGCTGGGTGTCAGGGGTTCTTGCTCCAACTCGAACTGTACCTGGCAACCGTGAGGCCAACTCCCTCGGGGGAGGAGAGGGTGAGTGTCCTCGTCTCCTGCCTGGAGTGGGCAAACGCGGTCTGGAATGGCCAAGACTTGGGGAAGGAGCCCTACGCAGAATTCACCCGCCGCTTTCGTGCCGTGTTTGACCACCCTCCAGAGGGCCGAGAGGCGGGTGAGCGACTGTTCCATCTTAGGCAGGAGAAGAGGAGCACGCAGGATTTTGCGTTGGAGTTCCGGACCTTGGCCTCTGGGGCTGGGTGGAACGACAGGGCCCTGATAGACCACTACCGGTGTAGTCTCCGGGAGGACGTCCGCAGGGAGCTTGCGTGTCGGGACACCGCTCTCTCCCTTGACGAACTAATAGACATGTCTATCCGCCTGGGCTGGCTGCCCGCGGGCGTTCGGAGAGGGTCCTGTTTGTTCCATAACCAAGCACTCCCGCTCCCATTCCTATGTTAGGGGGGGCCGTGCCGAGGGGTACTGGAGGAGGAGGCTCCCCCTGCACCAGCTGTGGTCGGAGAAGACACACGGCCGATCGGTGCTGGGGGGTCCGTCTGGGAGTCGAGAAGGCAGGCCGAACACTTCTCGGTCACCCCAGGTGAGTCAGCACCAAATTCACCCAGAACCCCCTGTTGGTCACATGTTTGTCTTGATTTTGTTTCTTGATTTTGTTTCTCTCCATCAAGCTGGGTGTTCCGCTAGTGCCAATAGATTCCCCCTTCCCCATGCACTCCCTAGATAGCCGGCCATTAGGGTCAGGGTTGGTCAGGGAGGCCACGGTTCCACTGGACATGGTGACGCAGGGGAATCTTAAGGTTTCCAGTGGTGCTGGGGTTCCCTGGCTGGCTAGTCACAATCCTAGGATTTCGTGGAGACAGGGGGTTCTCCAGGGGTGGTCAGAGGAGTGTTCAGGAAGGTGTATGGGAGTTTCCATCGGTGCCACGTCGGTGGACAGTCCGGACCAGGGTTCCCCTGGGGGCATTCTCCCTGAATATGCCGATTTGGCTTTTGCTTTCAGTAAGAAGAGGACGACTAAATTACCAACTCATCGACAGGGGGATTGTCCGATAAATCTCCAGGTAAACGCTGTGCTGTACCCATTGTCGCAGGAGGAGACGTTGGCTATGGAGAAATATGTCACGGAATCTCTGGGGCAGGGGCACATTCGGCCCTCTATCTCACCCGTCTCCTCAAGTTGCTTTTTTTCTGAAGAAAAAGGAGGGAGGTCTGCGTCCGTGCATTGATTATAGAGGTCTAAATGCCATCATGGTGGTGTTTAGTTACCCAGTACCTCTCATCGCTACGGCGGTGGAATCATTTCACGGAGCACAGTTTTTTACAAAACTGGACCCCAGGAGCGAGTATAGTCTGGTGCGTATTCGGGGTGGAGACGAGTGGAAAACCGCGTTTAGTACCACATCGGGCCACTATGAGTACCTCGTCATGCCGTATGGGTTAAAGAATGCTCCAGCCATCTTTCAATCCTTTGTAGACAAGATTCTCAGGGACCTGCATGGGCAGGGCGTGGTTGTCTATATCGATGATATTCTGATCTATTCCGCCACCCGCGCCGCACATGTGTCTCAGGTGCGCAAGGTGCTTGGTAGACTGCTGGAGCATGACCTATACGTCAAGGATGAGAAGTGTGTGTTCTCCAAACGAGCCGTCTCATTCCTGGGTTATCGCATTTCCACCTCGGGGGTGGTGACGGAGTGTGACAACATTAAGGCCGTGCATAATTGGCCGACTCCAACCACGGTGAAGGAGGTGCAGTGGTTCTTAAGGTTTTCCAATTACTACCGGAGGTTTATCCGGGGCTTTGGCCAGGTAGCGGCCCCCAGTACCTCACTGCTGAAGGGGGGGCCGGTGCGTTTGCGGTGGTCGGCAGAGGCTGACAGCGCCTTCAATAGGTTGAAGGCGCTGTTCACAGATGCACCCGTGTTGGCGCACCCGGACCCCTCCCTAGCATTCATGGTGGAGGTGGACGTGTGCGAGGCTGGGGTGGGTGCTGTGCTATCACAGCGCTCGGGTACGCCACCACAACTCCGCCCCTGCGCTTTCTTTTCGAGGAAGCTCAGTCCGGCGGAGTGTAACTATGATGTGGGGGACCGGGAGTTGTTAGCGTTGGTCAAGGCCATGAGGGTGTGGAGACACTGGCTTGAGGGGGCTAAGCACCCCTTTCTCATCTGGACCGACCACCAGAATCTGGAGTATATCCGAGCAGCTAGGAGACTGAATCCATGTCAGGCAAGTTGGGCCATGTTCTTCACCCGATTCAGGTTCACTCTGTCTTATAGACCAGGCTCCCTGAACACAAAGGCTGACGGAGGATCGGTCCACCGAGCCTTCTCCCATCCTTCCAGCCTCGAGGCTGGTGGCACCAGTGGTATGGGAGGTGGACTCGGACATCGAGCGAGGTTACGGACGGAACCTGTGCCTCCTCAGTGTCCAGCTAGTCGTATGTATGTGCCGCTTGGTGTTCGTGATCAACTGATTCGGTGGGCTCACACCCTACCCTCTTCGGGTCATCCTGGGGTGGTGAGGACAGTGCGGGGCCTCAGGGGGAAGTATTGGTGGTCGACCTTGGCTAGGGACGTTAGGGTTTATGTCTCTTCCTGTTCGGTGTGCGCCCAGAGTAAGGCTCCTAGGCACCTTCCTAGAGGGAAGTTACAACCCCTCCCCGTTCCACAACGGCCATGGTTTCACTTGTCAGTGGATTTCCTGACCGATCACCCCCCTCTCAGGGGAACACTACGGTCTTGATTGTTGTGGATCAGTTTTCTAAGTCCTGCCGTCTCCTCCCGTTGCCCGGTCTCCCTAAAGCCCTACAGACTGGGGAGGCGCTATTTACCCACGTGACATTGTCTCTGATCGGGGTCCCCAGTTCACGTCCCGGGTATGGAGGGTGTTCATGGAGCGTCTGAGGGTCTCGGTCAGCCTGACCTCCGGTTATCACCCCGAGAGTAATGGGCAGGTGGAGAGAGTGAACCAGGAGGTGGGTAGGTTTCTGTGGTCGTATTGCCAGGACTGGCCAAGGGAGTGGTCTAGGTACATCCCATGGGCGGAGTTGCCCCAGAACTCACTCTGTCACTCCTCGACAAACCTATCCCCATTTCAGTGTGTGTCGGTCCTGGCACCGTGGCATCCGAGTCAGACCGAGGCTCCTGCGGTGGAGGAGTGGGTGCAGCGCGCCAAGGAAACCTGGAGGGCCGTCCAGGAATCCCTCAAACAAGCCAGTGGATGGCAGAAGAGGAGTGCTGACCGCTACCACAGTGAGGACCCTGTGTTTGTACCGGGGGACAGGGTCTGGCTCTCAACCCAAAACCTACCCCTCTGCTTGCCCTGTCGGAAGCTGGGGCCGCAGTGTGTGGGGCCCTTCAATGTCCTGAGGAGGATAAACGAGGTGTGTTATAGATTACAACTCCCTTCCTATTATTGTATTAACCCCTCGTTTAACCCCTCGAGTACCAGGCAGTTAGGAGGGTGGAGGGATGGAGGGACATTAGAGCCCTGAGTACCAGGCCATTAGTGACCTGATGGAGAGACAATAGAGCCCTGAGTACCTGGCAGTTAGGACCTGATGAAGGGACAATAGAGCCCTGAGTACCAGGCAGTTAGGACCTGATGAAGGGACAATAGAGCCCTGAGTACCAGACCATTAGGACCTGATGGAGGGACAATAGAGCCCCGGGTACAAGGCAGTTAGGACCTGATGGAGGGACAATAGTGCCCTGAGTACCAGGCCATTAGTGACCTGATGGAGAGACAATAGAGCCCTGAGTACCACAGGCCATTAGGACCTGATGGAGGGACAATAGAGACCGGACTACCAGGCCATGAGCAACCTGCGGTCATGACTCATGACTGCGGTCATGACTCACTGCAACAGGCCTACATACACCTACACCTACACACACACACACACACACACACACACACACACACACACACACACACACACACACACACACACACACACACACACACACACACACACACACACACACACACACACACACACACACACACACGCAAAGATGACTTGCAGAGAACTGGACACAACACTGTCTGTCTGGGCCATTCTGCCTGTCTCTCAGCTGTACCGAGAGACTATTTTGGCTTTGTGTTATTTAAAGAGTGCCTGGGGTGACCCACAAAACCTGTGGTGATTAAAATGACTTGTAAAAAGTCAGACATGCTGAGTGTGTGTGTGCCCCCATACAGAAGCTAAACTAAATGTTTAGAGATGCACACCGAGAGCCCATGTATTGGGTTAGACCCCTGACCTTCGGGCAGGTACCTTTGAACCCTGACCCCAAGGTAAACAGATATAAACACTACAGGCAACTGAGCCATTTACCTGCACACACACACACACGCACGCACGCACTCACGCACGCACGCACGCACGCACGCACGCACGCACACACACACACACACACACACACACACACACACACACACACACACACACACACACACATACACACACCATCTGGGGAACTCTAGAATAGACAGACAGTGAATTAAATAGAGAGAAAGAGCTGGTACTGTAAGTACAAAAAAGTGAATAAAAACTAGGGTAAGGCTTTCCCAAAGGAGCACTGTTGTGCATGCTATCTACTATTCCAGATAAGACAAATAACACATATAGTATACATCTTATTCTAAGAGGATGGTATGTGTGACGACATTCAATATTTCAAATTCAGACTAATTAAGAAGTAAATAGAAACCCTTGTGGTGCCTAGAGGGAGAAGGGAGAAGAGAGAGGAGAGGAGAGGAGAGGAGAGGAGAGGAGAGGAGAGGAGAGGAGAGGAGAGGAGAGGAGAGGAGAGGAGAGGAGAGGAGAGGAGAGGAGAGGAGAGGAGAGGAGAGGAGAGGAGAGGAGAGAGGAATCCACCAGACAGGCCCAGGGAGTCTGTTCTTTCTGTCTCTCTCCTCTGGAACTCTGGAAAGCTAAACACTCCTTTGTATCAGGTGACTCCCTCAGGGAAAGCCACCTCTCCTCACAGGATTGTGGGAAATGAAATGTGAGAGGCTTGTTGCTGTGCCGCCACAGCGCTGAGATACTGAGAAACCAAGAGCGTCCTTTTACCAGGGTAGAAAACGCCTTGCCTCAAAATGCCTGATTCATTCCCAGCTGAACATGCGTCATCATAGAAAGTTACAAGTGCTTTCTACTATAGTACACTTTAAGGAAGAGTATAGGGGTGTTTAGGGATGATTATGTGGTGACGATGAAAATCTAAGCAACATAAATCTATGTTTGTGGTTAACAGGTTTGGTTGGTCTGTGTGTGTGCTTGCGTGCGTTCATGTGTACATGTGTATGTGGGACTTCCACCTCTAAGTTCCGGTCCCATGTACACACGCACACACATACACACCACACGCACACACCTATAATGTCCCCTCAGACTTGGTTTTACCTCAAATCTAGTATTAAAACAGCCCTTCAGAGTTAGAATTTGTGAGAAGTCTCCTTATAAATCAAAGACACACACACACACACACACACACACACACACACACACACACACACACACACACACACACACACACACACACACACACACACACACACACACACACACACACACACACACACACACACACACACACCGCAGCTCAAAGTCTAATTAGAGTGGTGTAAGTCAGTGATCTTGGGCCTACAGCTAAACACACATCGTGCCTGGGGTCTCGTCTCCGAAGCTGTCAGGGTGGAGTGGGCAGCCAGATCACCTGTGATACAAGTCAGTATTCCACGTCCATCCATGTCTGGGGACGTCGGGAGATGACGTGGAAACTAGCCACTAAGAGCAACAGTGAGCGCTGTGACCTTCAAGTAGGTTTTGGTTTTGCTGGGCGTTGTGAACTGCGATGGCAGATGGGTGTGAGCATGTGCCAAAGGTTGCATGTTCAAATCCAGCAATAGAAAGTTGTTTTTGAGACTTTTGTTTTAAACCGATCCCAAACCTTAACACTCACCTTAACCATTCAGAGTTAATGCCTCACCTTAAGAATTCAGAGTTAATGCCTAAGCTTAACCATTCAGAGTTAATGCCTAACCTTAAGAATTCAGAGTTAAAGCCTAAACTTAACCCAAACCTTAACAATTCAGAGATGTTGCCTAGACTTAACTTTAAATACTTTTAAATTTGACATTTGGAACAACTTCGAAATTTGATATTTGAGAAACATGGATGAATGTATAAATCTGACGTGAGACTGATCTGATTTACTTCTTAAGGGCTGTTCTTCACCTACACATGCACACACCAACACACACCTCTACACCACTCTCACACCAACACACACCTCTACACCACTCTCACACCAACACACACCTCTACACCACTCTCACACCAACACACACCTCTACACCACTCTCACACCAACACACACCTCTCCACCACTCTCACACCAACACACACCTCTACACCACTCTCACACCAACACACACCTCTACACCACTCTCACACCAACACACACCTCTACACCACTCTCATATCAACACACACCTCTCCACCATTCTCACACCAACACACACCTCTCCACCACTCTCACACCAACACACACCTCTCCACCATTCTCACACCAACAAATACCTCACCACCAGTCTCACACCAACACACACCTCTCCGCCACTCTCACACCAACAGGGGGAGAGAGAGAGAGAAGGGGTTAGAGAGAGAGGGTTAGAGAGAGTTAGAGAGAGGGGGTAGACAGAGAGAGTTAGAGAGAGAGAGGGTTAGAGAGAGAGAGGGTTATAGAAAGAGAAGGTTTGAGAGGGTGAGAGGTTTAAAGAGAGAGAGGGTTAGAGAGGGTTAGAGAAGGTTAGAGAGTGATAGAGAGAGCTAGGGTTAGAGAGGGTTAGAGAGAGAGAGAGGGTTAGAGAGAGAGCGGGTTAGAGAGTGTAAGAGAGAGAGAGGGTTTGAGAGGGTTAGAGAGAGAGAGGGGGTTAGAGAGAGAGGGTTAGAAAGAGAGGGTTAGAGGGAGAGAGAGGGTTAGAGAGAGAGGGTTTGAGAGAGATGGTTAGAGAGGGTTAGAGAGAGTGAGGGTTAGCGAGAGAGGATTAGAGAGAGAAGGTTAGAGAGAGAGAGAGAGAGAGAGAGAGATAGAGAGAGGAGGTTAGAGAGAGAGGGTTTGAGAGGGTTAGAGAGAGAGAAGGTTAGAGAGAGAGAGAGAGAGAGGGGGTTAGAGAGAGAGGGTTTGAGAGGGTTAGAGAGAGAGAGGTTTAGAGAGAGAGAGGGTTAGAGAGAGATGGTTAGAGAGGGTTAGAGAGAGTGAGGGTTAGCGAGAGAGGATTAGAGAGAGGGTTAGATAGAGAGAGAGAGAGAGAGAGAGAGCGAGGGTTAGAGAGAGAGAAGGTTAGAGAGGGTTAGAGAGAGAGATAGTTAGAGCAGGTTAGAGAGAGGGGGGTTAGAGAGAGGGTTAGAGAGAGAGAGGGTTGGAGAGAGAGAGAGAGGGTTGGAGAGAGAGAGAGGGAGGTGGTGGTGTAGAGAGGCTTAGAGAGAGGGTTAGAGAGAGAGGGGGTTGGAGAGAGAGAGGGGGTTAAGGAGATGGTTGGAGATAGAGAGAGACAGGGTTATAGAGAGTGTGTGTTAGATAGAGAGACAGGGTTAGTGTCTTTCTTTATGTGAAGGAGAGTCGGACCAAAATGCGGCGTGGCTATTTAGATTCATGTTTAATAAAACAAGGAACACAAATCAATACAAAAACAACAAACGTAACTTGAAAACCGAAACAGCCTAAACTGGTGCAAACTAACACAAGGACAAGGACAATCACCCATGACACACTCAAAGAATATGGCTGCCTAAATATGGTTCCCAATCAGAGACAACGATAAACACCTGCCTCTGATTGAGAACCACTTCAGACAGCCATAGACTTTGCTAGCAAACCCCACTAAGCCACAATCCCAATACCTATGAAAAACCCCAAGACAAAACACACCACATACCAAAACCCATGTCACACCCTGGCCTGACCAAATAAATAAAGAAAACACAAAATACTAAGACCAGGGCGTGACAGTTAGAGAGAGAGAGAGGGTTAGAGAGAGCGAGAGAGAGCGAGAGAGAGCGAGGATTTGAGAGGGTTAGAGAGAGAGAAGGTTTGAGAGGGTTAGAGAGAGAGAGGGGGTTAGAGGGAGAGAGTGAGGGTTAGAGAGAGAGGGTTTGAGAGGGTTGGAAAGAGAGAGGTTTAAAGAGAGAGAGGGTTAGAGAGAGAGGGTTTGAGAGGGTTAGAGAGAGAGAGGGTTAGAGAGAGATGGTTAGAGAGGGTTAGAGAGAGTGAGGGTTAGCGAGAGAGGATTAGAGAGAGAAGGTTAGAGAGAGAGAGAGAGAGTGGGTTAGAGAGAGAGGGTTTGAGAGGGTTAGAGAGAGAGAGGTTTAGAGAGAGAGAGGGTTAGAGAGAGATGGTTAGAGAGGGTTAGAGAGAGTGAGGGTTAGCGAGAGAGGATTAGAGAGAGGGTTAGAGAGAGAGAGAGAGGGTTAGAGAGAGAGAAGGTTAGAGAGGGTTAGAGAGAGAGATAGTTAGAGCAGGTTAGAGAGAGGGGGGTTAGAGAGAGGGTTAGAGAGAGAGAGGGTTGGAGAGAGAGAGAGAGAGGGTTGAGAGAGAGAGGGAGGTGGTGGTGTAGAGAGGCTTAGAGAGAGGGTTAGAGAGAGAGGGGGTTGGAGAGAGAGAGAGAGAGAGAGGGTTGGAGAGAGAGAGAGGGAGGTGGTGGTGTAGAGAGGGTTAGAGAGAGGGTTAGAGAGAGAGGGGGTTGGAGAGAGAGAGGGGGTTAAAGAGATGGTTAGAGATATAGAGAGAGACAGGGTTATAGAGAGTGTGCGTTAGATAGAGAGACAGGGTTAGTGTCTTTCTTTATGTGAAGGAGAGTCGGACCAAAATGCGGCGTGGCTATTTAGATTCATGTTTAATAAAACAAGGAACACAAATCAATACAAAAACAACAAACGTAACTTGAAAACCGAAACAGCCTAAACTGGTGCAAACTAACACAAGGACAAGGACAATCATCCATGACACACTCAAAGAATATGGCTGCCTAAATATGGTTCCCAATCAGAGACAACGATAAACACCTGCCTCTGATTGAGAACCACTTCAGACAGCCATAGACTTTGCTAGCAAACCCCACAAAGCCACAATCCCAATACCTATGAAAAACCCCAAGACAAAACACACCACATACCAAAACCCATGTCACACCCTGGCCTGACCAAATAAATAAAGAAAACACAAAATACTAAGACCAGGGCGTGACAGTTAGAGAGAGAGAGAGGGTTAGAGAGAGCGAGAGAGAGCGAGGATTTGAGAGGGTTAGAGAGAGAGAGAAGGTTTGAGAGGGTTGGAAAGAGAGAGGTTTAGAGAGAGAGAGGGTTAGAGAGAGAGTGTTTGAGAGGGTTAGAGAGAGAGGGTTTGAGAGGGTTGGAAAGAGAGAGGTTTAGAGAGAGAGAGGGTTAGAGAGAGAATGTTTGAGAGGGTTAGAGAGAGAGGGTTAGAGAGAGAGAGGGTTAGAGAGAAAGGGTTAGAGAGAGAGGGTTTGAGAGGGTTAGAGAGAGAGAGGATTAGAGAGAGAGAGAGGATTAGAGAGAGATTGTTAGAGAGGGTCAGAGAGAGAGAGGGTTAGAGAGAGAGGATTAGGAGAGAGAGAGAGAGAGAGAGAGAGAGAGAGAGAGAGGGCACAAGAAAAGGGCAACCAGTGAAGAACAAACATCATTGTAAATACAGCCCATATTTAGGTTTATTTATTTTCCCTTGTGTACCCTTAACCATTTGCACATCATTACAACACTGTATATATACGTAAATATGACATTTGTAATGTCTTTATTGTTTTGAAACTTCTGTATGTGTAATGT
Organism: Oncorhynchus masou masou; assembly: GCF_036934945.1. Taxonomy (NCBI): domain Eukaryota; kingdom Metazoa; phylum Chordata; class Actinopteri; order Salmoniformes; family Salmonidae; genus Oncorhynchus; species Oncorhynchus masou. The sequence goes on from NC_088240.1 coordinate 69,937,234, forward strand.
TTACTGTTCATTTTTATTGTTTATTTCACTTTTGTTTATTCTCCACCTCACCTGGTTTGGCAATGTTAACACGTTTCCCAAGCCAATAAAGCCCCTTGAATTGAATTGAGAGAGTGTTAGACGAGGGTTAGAGAGAGAGGATTAGAGAGAGAGGATTAGAGAGAGAGGGTTAGAGAGAGAGGGTTAGAGAGAGAGGGTTAG